>NW_008617524.1:2749-7518 GCF_000691845.1 Merops nubicus | reverse complement strand
CCCCAGGAATTGCGGCGGGACCCCCACCCCCTGCCACTTCTCCCAGTCCAAGCCCTGCTCCCCAAAACCACCAGCAGAACGGCCCTTACCTGGTGGTGTTTCTCTGCCCATGGAACTACAGCCTGAGCGAGCAGAGAGAAAACAAACTCAAGCTGGCTGCCAGAATCGTGCGGGAGCTGGAAGCGAGAAGCCCTTCACCTGCCACGGCCTGGGCCAGTGCCAGCGGGAGCCTGGCACCTCGCTGCTGCTCCCCCGGCTCTGCTAGGGGCGAATAAAGCCATGGAAACACCAGCCACTCAGAGGAAACATCAGAGCCACTCAGCTGAGAGAGATGTTTCCACTCTGCCTGCGTCCCCGGCACGATCCCCAAAGCAGACTCTCACCTTCCTATGGACCTCCATCAGAGCTGCAGCAGCTCACTGCTAATTGATTCAATATGCATTTGGACTAGCATTTTTAATTAATTTTATTACAGAAAAATTAATGCACTGCTTCCCCACAGATGCATTAGATAGCAACGCGAGCAGTAGGAAACCTTCGTGCAGTGCGGTTTTTCTTGTGACTGCTTGTGGGGAGACAACCCCAAACCCACGGTGGGGCTTCCCCAGTCCTGTCCCTCCCTGCAGACCCCCCTTTAGTCTAAGGACTCACGCCAAGTATTTGCCACGTTTCTGTTGAATTTAGAAACGTAGAGGACTACAGAGCAGCAGGAGAGCACCACTCTGCTCGTGCTTGAGTCCTGGGCTCCTTTTCAGCAGAGGCAGGTTCTGGCCTGCACAGAGCAGCTTGGTTCATCCCACAGCTTTGATTCCAGAGGGATGTTGGGCATTTGGTAGCCATCATGTTCTCAAAACTACACACAGTCCCAAGTGCAAATCCAACGGTACCAGCCACGGGAAGTGGCCTGCACCAGGTGTCAGCGCTGCTGGGCAGCACCCTGCCTGTCTCTGCTCATCTCCACCCCACACAAGCAGATGCTTTCCCTTGAGAAAAAGCTCTCCCACTGTTTCAGGCATCAGGACGTACCACCCCACCTAGACGAGCCATCCTCCCTAGAGCAGGATTTAACAACTCCAGTACCAGCACCATCCCCCCTCTTTTCTTAACCAAGCCCCTCATCCCACCTCAGCCTGACTTCAGCAGGCACTGGGGGATACAAATAATCATATTTTGGGAACGCAAGCAGCCTCAGCTCTGTGAAATTCATGCAAGGAAGAGTTTTTCTTCATCCCTCCCTTTCCCCAAATCTATTTTATCATTACCCTTTTCACCATATAATGAAGTTAATAAGAGACATATTTATTCTGCTTGGCTTGGGAACTAAAGTCGAACAAGAAGTTTTAGCTGTACAGCAGCACAAAGCAGAACGTCTGCTCTGAAACACCACAAGCATTTCCAAGCAGAGAGAAAAGGCATTTGGAGGATGTTCTATCAAAAAATAGAGCTGGGTGAAATTAAGCAGTTCCCAATATTTGAGATGACATCTCAGAACACAACCAGTGGGGGAGAAATCATGTGTTATTTATATACATTCACACTATGGTATTTATCAATGGCAGAGTACTGGGGGAAGAAACATCATCACGACATCTGCAATACCCAAATTTGAGTCCCCAGAGTCTTGCACTAACATTGTATTGAAGCACAGCCCCCAGGCAATGCCATATTTCAGAAATCTGCAGAGCAGGAATAGGTAGCGCACCGTAAGGTCCGAGACTTTAATCAAGCCCTGCAACTCAATAGATTTCCAATATAACAAAGACAAAGAGGTGTCAGCTCCAGTTCTTATTTGCTAATACTATCAATAGGGGCTCAGCTCACTAGCAGTTAATTCAAAGCCAAGCTCGATTTGCACAGCAGTGATCTACACTAATTCCCATATGTGGCTAAGGGAAGATTTTGCCAACTAGACAATAGAAACAGTATTACAGCTCCTGAAACGATGCCATTGCTTTTCTTCTCTGCTCCACCACTTCCCCATCAGATTTCCACGTGCTGGAATCTCCACTCCTGTTCCTCCTTGCGTCAGAGGATGTGCAGAAAGGGTAGCAATTACAAAGGTACCCATTTTCTTTTCCAGATGCAGCTTTATTGAGGGTTTTAAAATGTGACTTCCCATAAAATTTGGGCCAATCTCACACTTGTTTTCTGTGCATTAAAGACACTACAAATTGCCATAATTAAGCAATTATAAAAGTATTTTTAAGTGATCCAACTGTAATTTAGCCTTAAAAAAAAAGTTGCTACATGTTGCTGTTTTGTTAAAGTTTATTAGCTTCATCCAATACCAAGTTTTGCTTGGTTATACTTTTAGGTTCTAGTCCATCTCAATGCTAGATCAGGCTGTTTTGCCAAGATATTACAGTTCTTGAGAAGTCACAGGAAGCCAGATGTGCTACCTGATTAGGCAACAGTTTTATCCACATGAGAAGTAGTTACTGCTTGTAAGCCCAGCCCTTATTAGTCTGTAGTTTTGCTCAAACGAAGCAGAGGCAGCAGCCCATACCCACAGTCTACACAGATGAGTTACCCCGTCTGCCTAAGTCAGCTGTGCGCAGCAGCCTGCAACCTTGGGCTGCTATCAATGCCAGCACCCTCACACCCCCACCTCCTCCCCGCTGCCAGGCAAACACCAACTGCCAGCTACAGCCAGCACAAGGAAGGAATTCAGTGGGAGCACGGGGGTGCTGGTTTTCCCAGTCTGTGCAGTTTCCACACTAAGGAAAAAACGAGGTTTGCCACCAGCCAGAGATCAGGTATTACCTTCCCCATCCAAGGGCTGCAAAACATCCCCAGCTTGGATTCAGAAAGCTGGCAAGAGTGTGACACAGCCAGCTATCTGGTCACCGAAAGGCGGAGACCTGCATCGCTCCCTCCACCCACCTCCTATGAAACTGGTATCATTAGAGGAAGGGCAGGGGCCGAGTACCTGCGCCACGCTCACTGCAGCAGGGGGCTAGAGGAGGCGCCTGGCTCCTGCCATGAACCAAGATGCTAGAAAAAACCACAAGTCTGAAACAGTTTAACACAGGACAAAAAAGGCACATTTTAATATGTACAGCAATGCATTTGGGCTATAAATTTACCCAACACAACTGAAAAAAAAAAAATCCAAACTATGCTTTTATACTTATTCCATGGTGTCAGCCTCATTCCTAGCCACCTACCTTTCTCTGCATCTCTGAATGCTGCTATATACACACACAAACAAACAATTACGTCATGAATGTTCATTTAGGCTCCCAAGTTCAAGTAATAAAGTTCAAACTTGCATAGCATCTTATGCCACTCAGCCATAAACAGTTACGATTGCATATTAGCTGGAGCAGCCATCTCTTTCAATTCAGCTTGTTTTGGCTGGCCACCATTTATTTATTTTATTATTATTATTTTTAATCCTTGAGTCAGAATGTTTCCTAAAGTCACCAGCCCTGAGGGATGCCACAGACTTCAAAATGAACCTCTTGCTGTTGTTAAAATCCTTTTAAACCAGAAATTTAGAGTGTTGTCAAGAACAGTTTTAAAAATGTAATACTGTTTATTTTGCTTCAAAAACATTTCAGCATTCTAAACATACAAAAAAAACAGAACGTTGCAAATTCATTTAAGTACAGAGTGTTTTTGAACTTCAGTTGCTGCACTGGCTCTTCACTTAGTTGACGATGAAGAGATGTCTACAGTTTCAGTTTAAAAACTACCGCACTTAACTAAAAAAATCCATACACTTCTCATGCCAGCTGAACCCCCTTCCACAACTAAGAATGGCAGCAGAATGCTATTTCACTATATACAGAAAGACAACTTTAAGCTAAATGGACGCCCACTGTAGTGTAAATAGATCTACCCTCACAGTGCATGCTTTGGGCCATGGCACCCCGGGGAACATACAGCCTTTCCAAGTCATCACTGCTCCTCTAAGGCATCATAACTCTAAGCATGTACCACAAGAATCTGTCTAGTTTTTACAAACTATAGATATGTACAGTTTATAACCCAGGATTTTCTAGCCAATAACCATATAGTAACACCACCTTACAAATTAAAAAAATGCTTGAAACATTTTTAAATGCTTTGTTACACCAACAGCAAAGTGCACAGAGTTAGGAGAACACTAGAGCGCCTTTTCATTTTAAAAATGTTTGGAAATATGTACAACTTTGATACAGTTTCAGGGTGCTCACTACACCCATGGCCACTTCATGTAAACCAGTTACAATTTCTAGAGCACTTTTAGAAACTACAACGCGATCGGAATCCAAATTTTTAATTAAGCCTAATAAGGGCAAGAGACACCATCTCAAATAAGAGGTGCTTCATTTATGGTGTTTCCCCTACTCTATGGTATTCACATGGAGACAAGTATTGTACAGTTTTATTCATCATCATCATCTTCATCCTCCTCTTCTTCATCCTCCTCCTCCTCTTCGTCTTCTTCCTCTACCTTTTTCCGAGCAGCTTTGGTTGCTGCTCCCTTTGCGCCATCAAACTTTCCTTTAGACTTGTAGTCTGCAACATCCTGCAAAGTCAAGGGGATGTCTTAATTTGCTCTAAGCAGCAAACACACACAGCATTTGTACAGCAGCAGGCGTGAACGTAAAGGGACTGGCCTTCCACAGCAGCACCCCAACAAGGGGACAGCCAGCCCTACAGTACACATGTATGCAGACACCTAAGTGTACTCATCCACCTCTGGAGGATGGAGGCCTTGAACCCTGCACTCGTGGTCATCTTTTGAGGAGGAGAAGAGAACTCAGCCTCTCTTCAAGACT
>NW_008617524.1:0-2718 GCF_000691845.1 Merops nubicus | reverse complement strand
GGGACAAAGCTCCTTTAACAGCACAGCAAACCCTTTGCTGGGGCAACATGAGCAGCCGCTGCTGCGCATCACTGGGGGGAAAGCTCCCTCTCTGCCTCTGGAATGCACCTGCAGCTCTCTAACCTGCCCCGTCCCAACGCACACAAAGCTCAGCTATGCAGCACCGTGAGAACAGGTACGTCAGCAGGAGATGTTCACTATGCTGGGGCCACCTCAGCTGGGTCCATGTTCCCGAAACATCAACCCAAGAGCCAGCGTGAAAGAGGCGCAAGTGAAAACTAGCCTTACCTTCTCGTACTTCTCCTTCAGTTTAGCTGCCTTATTATTATAAGGCTGCTTTTCACCATCACTGAGGTTGTTCCACATTTCACCCAGTTTCTTTGCTACATCCCCGATGGATATGCCAGGGTTTGTGGACTTGATCTTGGGGCGGAACTCTGAACAGAAGAGGAAGAAGCCAGACCTTGGGGAGAAGCACCAGAGGACAGTCAGCACCACAGCAGCACACCCACAGAGCACCCCCTTCCTCCATCCCTCACCCAGAGCATCCACACATGCACTCACACACCAAGTGAAACGCTTTTTTTAAACTTTAAAAAACAACACAAACAAAATGCAAACTCAAACATGTTGAGATCTTGCTGAGGCTCAGAGCTGCAGCCTTCACCAAACACTGGTTGTAATCAAATGCTGTCTACTCCCCCCACCCAATTTCATTTTAGATACACAAGTCCCCCTGTGACCCAGATCACTTCCACGTCTTCTATCACTGAGAGTGTATGGATACCAAGTATGACAATTTCTGTTAGTGCTTTACATGTTCAAGATTCCAAGATGATGCCAAGATTATTTACAAGATAGCAACAGCACATTGTGAATATTACCATTGCTGCTATACCAACAGTACACTCCATCTACTTCCTTTATGGAAGCCCATCAGCCATGTTGAAGGGCATGAAAACAAAATAAAATACTTGTGCATTTCATTCCTCCACATTACTTACGGTGGTCGTTTTGGGGCATTGGGGTCCTTCTTCTTCTTGCCACCCTTAGCTGGTCCGTAGTCCTTCATTTCTCTATCATATCGTACCTTATCAGCCTTTGCCATTTCATCGAATTTAGCCTTCTCCTTGCTTGACATGGTCTAAAAAACAAGACACCGAACCTATGATTACCCAACTGTTTAATAGCTGGCAAATTTTAAGTAAACAAGCCAACCCATAGTGACTCGACCGGGGAGTTCCAGAATTTGTTTGTTTTCTAACTGGACCACCTTGGGGACGAAGGTCCTGCCCCAGGGACCGCAGCCACAGCTGCTGTGCTCAGCAGGAGGGAAGCAACAGGAATGGGACAAGCACAGCCAGAGTCCTCCTCAGGACTCAGGCCTGGAGGGAGGCTGCTACTGACAGGCACTGCTTGGGAACAGGAGAAACGGCCAGACTACAGTGGAAGCACCTACACAGGCAGATACAGTGGGCAGAAGCCTTCCCAGTCACTACAGGAGTCAGCAGCACCCGACTGCTGGCTGGGACACCTTGACAAGGACAGCACCCCAAGCAGAACAGTACCAGCTCCCTTCGTGTTCACCCTCCCCCCCTCCAACCCAGCAGATACCATAAGAAGTTATTCCTCCAGGAAGTCACAAATTAAGGTACCTTCCACCTCTCTGAGCACTTCTTGGAAAATTCTGCAAAGTTGACTGGAACCTCTGGGTTCTTTTTCTTATGTTCCTCACGGCACGTCTGCACAAAGAAGGCATAGGCAGACATCTTGCCCTTGGGCTTCTTCGGATCACCTTTAGCCATCTTGACTCTGCAGAGAGGAGAGGAAAAGGGGGAAAAAAAAACCAGTCAGTGTATGTATGGGTGAATGCGCATACATACGTGCATGTGTATATGTATGGGGTGCACAAATTTATATACACACACACCACTGTTCCCTGAAGTGATGTCCCATGAGTAACACTTCCCTTCCTTCCCCCCAACACCTCTCAACATCCCTCACACATTTAATATTTAATAATTTAAAACTTAATATTCTTCCTGAAGTTGCAGACTTGAGCCAACTGAAACTAATCACTGTATTTAAGTTTTACCCTGATATGTTTACATCCCACCTAAAGACTGGAGAAGTGATATTAAACACACATACTTCCTCTACCCATTAAGAATTCTATATGAACTAATACAAAATGCTTGTTTTAGCTGGTTACCACACTGGGGCTTGAGTGGTGTGCACAGCACCAGGCTATGACTTATCCCTTTAGCAGCTAGAGTTCACGAGTCAGCAGCTGCTGTCCAGGTAAAAAGGCAGGACAGATTATTCCACCCTCCCCAAAAAAGGGCAATATAACCTTTTATACATACGAAGGGGTGCAAATAAAGGGTAGTTGTAAATACAATAGGACCCGTGGAGCTCTGCGAGGTGAGCAGCACTTGCTCCACCAAGTGACACATGTTCGGATGCATAGTGGTCAGTGGAGAGATGTGATTAGCAAGTCACCGAGAGAACGATGCTAACTTTTGGGCTAGATTTCTTTCCCTCTCTTCCGTATGACTTTTTTTTCCCCTCCTCAGAAAAAAAAAAAAATCCCGCAGCATTATTTCCTGTTTCCAGCTTCTCCAGCGTTCGAAAATTTCATTTTTATTAGCACAACGTTAATATTTAATTGTGCCTACTGACTGCCCCACGCGCGGCACAAGCGGCTCTGAGCCGCCC
>NW_008617523.1:0-915 GCF_000691845.1 Merops nubicus | reverse complement strand
CCTGTGCCAGCAGATGCCCCAGACCCCCCTCCCAACACCTCCCACACCCCAAACCCCCCATGGGCAAGACCTGATGCCCCATCTCCTTGTCCCCACCACCTCCCCAGCTCAAGCCCTTTGGCCAGGGACTATTTTTATCCTGTCTGCTGGCCGAGCCCCGTCCTCGGCCATAGAAGGAGCCCACAACAGCCCCGGGGGGGGGGGGGGGGACAGGGATTGTCACCTCCTGCTCGTTTTACACCCCTGACCGGCCAGCGTGGACATCTCACTCACTTCGGGGACACCTTGTGATGTTTATTTCCCTTCCTGATACCCAGCTCCCTGCTTCTCACCTCCCCCCAAATTAGCCCCTGGGTGATGCACAGGGTTAGAAATAGCTCCGGCCATCGGTGGTGGCCATGGGGCCTGTGACACCACCTCAGGGCAGGTAAAAACCAGCCAAAACCAGTAAAAACCAGACAAAAACAGTCAAAACACCAACAAAAACTAGAAAAACCAACCAAAAAACAGTAAAACACAGCCAAAAACAGAAAAAAACAGCCAAAAACCACCCAATTGGTTTTCCCTGGGAAGCACGAGCAGGAGAGTTAAGTGACACGACCACGGACATCAAAGACATCAGTGGCAGAGACACCAGGAATCAGCTCAGGACCATCCCACCCCCAAAACGGGGGTCTGGGCACTGCACACCCCCCATGAACCCTCCTCCTAGAGCACCCCAAAATCTGGTGCAGGCAAAGCGAGGGTCCAGCTCTAGGTCCATAAACCACGCAGCATCCCTTGGTTGACCCCCAAGTCACGTAGCTCTCAGGATGGAGCCTCCTGCCAAGGGTCTGTCACCTCCCCACAGGGTGGGGACCCTCGTGGCCCACACGGAGAACCCCCCCCCCAAAGGTTGCCACCCCTCCTGTTTTA
>NW_008617522.1:6201-23607 GCF_000691845.1 Merops nubicus | reverse complement strand
GTGACAATGGCTTGTATTCATTTGTCCTTAGTGCGTTGTTATTGGCCTGCAGTCAACAGGAGAGGCAAGAACATTGGAAGCTTTAGAAGAAGGTGGTGGTGAACTGAATGACTTTGTTTCTACAGCAAAGTAAGTCTGAAGTTTGCTAGAACTATCCTTTACAAAATTAACCTTGATCCAGCACAGCGTGTGCAGTAGTTTGTCCTTTCATGTGTGGAACATGCATTGGTGCACAGAAAAGTTTGGTGTCCTTTAGTGCTGCTGTTTTTTACTTAAACTCCCTGGACAAAAAATCTGACAGGATTTCTCAAGTAAACCGTTGGTTACCTTGTAGTTCTCCTGGCACTCTGAAAAGATGTTTTCAGGTGTGAACAGCCAGCACTGTCCTCAGGCTGGGGCAGGGGAGAACTCACCAGGTGTACTGCCAAAGCGAGTTACAGTCCTCACTTCCCTCTTACCAGACCCAATCTTGAGACAACCTTGCTAAAGATTATTAATAAAGTTAATCTGTCATTTAAACTGAACCCTAAGAAAATGGCAGTAGCAATACCCCTTGATACCAAAACCAAATTTAGCAAGCTATAAGTAAGTGCTGTTAAGTAAATGCCTCCTACTTTCAAGAAGGTGACAAATACAGTATATGACTGATAATTACACTGAGTACTTGTGTAATAGCATTCAGAAGGAATTACTCTTCAGAGCAAGTCAAGCAAGCTGTTAAAATGTTACAGGTTTGTACTTCAAATAAATGCAAATTGGACTGAGGAACCCTTTTTATTTATTTTTTTTTTTCCTTAAACAGGGGAGTATTTCAGTCTCTTATTGAAAAGCACTTTCCAGCTCCTGACAGGAAGAAGTTGTTCAGCTTGTTGGGAATTGACTTAACTGCTCAAAGTAATAACAATTCACCCAGAGACAGCCCTTGCAAGGAGAACAAAATAAAGAAACGGAAAGGTGATGCTTAAGTTCTAACATTAATGCCATAGTGAAAGTGGCAATTGTAGAGCTGCCTAAGAGTAGACTTTGGAAGAAATATGGGAATGTAAATAATTGGTGCAATCACTCGTGAAAGAACATGTATTACAAGTCTCTAAGACTTCTAGAAGTTTCCATTAACAGATTTTAAAACTGCTGCTGAAGTAGTACATGACCTGTAAATTCTGGTTACTACTTTGCCCAGAATTGGGTTGATCTAGTATGGGAGCATATCCCAAATTGCTGTGCATATGTCAAACCACTTCCTGATGCAGTCATGCAAATAATTACTTTTTTTTCCTGAGGCTCAGTAAAGGGAAGCCTGATACCACCCCTCTTCCCAGACTGACTGGGGGTTTTACCAATAAGCAGGTGACATTAAAAACCTTGTAAGAGTTCTGAGTTAAAACTTTAAAACAGTTCTATTTTAGACTTTTTTCAAGTTTGTATGCAATGGTGGTAAAACAAACCTTGAAAGTAGACTACAAGGTCTAATCTAATATGGTGGTGTTTTTTTTTCCCCTTCTGTGGTGATGGAATTAGGTGAAGAAATGAGCAGAGAAGCCAAAAAAGCTCGCAAAACAGGTGGCCTTGCAGGTAGCAGCTCTGATGAGAGTGAAAGTGAGTCTGATGCTTCAGACAACGAAGAAAGTGACAATGAGAGCTCCAAGTTTTTGAGTTCTGGAGATGATGATGACTTCAACCCATTCAGAGATGAATCCAGTGAAGATGATGAAGATGGTAAGACAGTTTAAAGTGTTTCATCAAGCAAGTCGCTGTACTTGCAGGCAGTGACCATGAAGTCTTTTCTAACCATCCCAGTAAGCCAAAACCAGCTGTTTGATAACTGTGTAGTTTAATGAGACTGGAATTTAGTACTAGAGTGTTGATCAACATATTCTGTAAGTAGATTTTACACACTGGAGTTCAGACTTTGTCACCTCTTGTAACAAGACTAGCTTTTCAAATGAAAGGATGACTTTATACTAAATGCTTGAAACTTTTTGAAAATACCTTCTATTGAACTTTTTAGATCCCTGGTTAATCAGAAAAGAGCATAAAAAAAATAAAGAGAAGAAAAAGAAGAAAAGTATAGACCCAGATTCTATTCAAAGTGCCTTACTAGCTTCTGGTCTCGGATCCAAACGACCTAGCTGTTTTACTTCCACTGTTGGTACCACCACTTCTAGCACCAACACATCAGGTAAGAGCAAGTCCCTTTGATGTTGCTTCCCTTTCTTAGCAGTTAGGCAGCAAAATTCTAAATCATAAGGAGTCTCTCTTAAATTTCAGCAAACAGCAACACAAACAGCAGCTTTGTAACAAGTCAGGATGCTGTCGAAAGGGCCCAACAAATGAAAAAAGAACTACTTGATAAACTGGAAAAGCTGGCTGAAGATCTTCCACCTAATACACTGGATGAGCTTATAGATGAACTGGGTGGTCCCGAAAATGTTGCAGAGGTAGGCTGGTGTTCACACTTATAAAAAAAAAAGTTTTGTTTTTTTTCTGCAGCCATGTATTATCTGGCTGCAGTAAACTCAAGGTTGCATGTCACCTACTGAGCTGTTAAAGATAACTTGTTTATCAGTGCTAGACAGTAGTCTCACAGTGGTGGAATGTTTCCTTGCTGAATGCCTCTCAATTAAAGAGAAACTTGAAGATTGTATTGGAATGCAGAGAAGAGCTCTGGATGGGTAAATAAATGATTTTTAAAACTGGTAGTATGATTTACCCAACAAGAAACTAGACTCTATTTTTTTTTGCTTTATAGTGGTATATTTCTCTTAACTAGCTGTAGTCAACTTGAAGGTGGTTTGTATAAAACAAAGCAGCTTTAGTTCATCTTCCTTGGCAATGAAGATTAAGAAGCTGTGTAATAAACCTGTGTTGGTGAAAAGCCTGGTGAAGTATTATCTCTTTTGGAATAACTTCTAAAACATCTTTAGTAAGCTGTCTGTCTGTATCAAGCAGAAACATTGTTTTAAAACACCCTGTTGAAGTCAGTGACAATCTCAGCTGTCAGTTTAGTGTATTTTCTTAGTGGTCTTGATAAATCCCTTATGGACAGTAGTATAAAGCCACATAATTTCTACATAGATAAATACACATTGTTATAGTTCTGATTCTCTGAGTTACCTCTAAGTAAATGTTGCACATAGCAGATAATGACATCAACCAAAAAAATCCAGGTTCTCTTATGTAGTTTTGCACTTGGAGTAAGTTCCTGAATCTATTTTAATGTTTGTATGTGAATAAATAGCATCATAGCTTGGTTTGGGTCAGGTAGTAAAGTTGGTATTGCTATAATGAGCTTGTATTCCCTTTTGTCTTTAAAGATGACAGGCCGGAAAGGGAGAGTTGTGAGCAATGATGATGGCAGCATATCTTATGAGTCAAGGTCTGAACTCGATGTGCCTGTTGAAATTCTCAACATCACAGAAAAACAGAGGTTCATGGATGGAGATAAGGTAGTTCTTAATGATACCCAACTTTTAAAAAAAAAAAAACTTGTCAGATGCCATAGTAACACTGATTAAGTTCCTCAAGTTGTGGCTCTACATTACCCCACAGTGACTTTTTAAGTACTGTAAGTGCATGCTAGATAGAAAGCGTTTTCTGTTCACTGCTGTGTTCTGTTTTTCAAATCAGTACATTCAGTTGCCCTGTCTAGGACATGGCTGCAGCATGCTTAAAGGTCAGGCTGTGGTTTGGGTGGCCACAGAGGCCTGTGCTCACGAGATGTGTACACGTGTGCCAGCTGAAAGCTAGCACCTTTTGAGCTGGTCTTGTAAAACACCATATGCTTAAAAGGCAGATAAACCCTCCACATCTCTGTGATTCCTTTACCTGGATCAGTGTGGGCCTCTGCTTCCAGGGGGAAATAATGAAATGGAGAAATGAGGAAAACCACTGACTGACTTGATAGGAAAAACCTTCAGTGAGGAGCTGAAGGGAAAAGGTGGAGGGCTTTCACCTTAACAAGGATTGAGAAGCAATGCTGGCAAGAGTGACAGATTTTTGTCCTTTATGTTGCACTCTGCAAGAAAGTACTAACTGGAATAATGGTAGAATTGAAGCTGATAAAAGTTGGAGGGGAGAGGGGGGGAAAAAAAACTAACACACAACTTTCCTGTGCTTCATTTGGGCCATGTTACCACAAGAGGGCAAGTCAAGTAAATGTAGCTCTTGGTGTGGAACTTCTATGGTCTTTTGCTGCGCTTGAGAGTGAATACTCATGTTCCTGTGATCTCTGCACAGTCCAAACATTTGCATTCTTCTGAGGCAAATGCATTCACATAATAGAATGGCTGTTTCCTTTTCCTTATACAGTATTAACAGCAGACTTTTGCCTTGTGTTGGTTGCTATCAGAGCAAGTCTCTGTGTCCCCCTCACCTTTTCTTTCTGAAGTGCAGGCCAGCATCAGAGAAACCTGCCCTTTGGAATGGCAAGACTGGTGCACTGCCTCACTTCACCCAGTAAAGCAAAACCCATTCTCTTCCCTCAAAAAAGATTCAGTCATTTCTAACTCTGGTAGAGAGCAATGCTTTCTCCCCTGCCCCTTCTTCTTGTGATAGGAAGATCAAATAACAGTGAAACTATTCCAGAGCCATGTTAGGAGTAATTGTAAAGTTAATTTTTTTTAGAAACTGAAGCTTAATCTTGGATTTATTGCTAACTAACAACTCCTTTCTTAATAAAAGAACATTGCCATAATCTCAGAGGCTGCCAGCTCTGGGATATCCTTGCAAGCAGACCGCAGAGCTAAGAATCAGAGGCGGAGAGTTCACATGACTCTGGAGCTGCCGTGGAGCGCGGATAGAGCAATACAGCAGTTTGGTAAAGAACTTCTCTGTATCTAATTCTGTGTTCTAATCCAAGGAAATTAAGATAGATTAAGCAAGGACCCTTCCAATCCCCTTTACCCATGAACAGAATCAACTTTATCTGTAGTCCCAGCTAACAGTATTGAAAGCTTTGAGAGAAACCTAGCAGAGAAAACTTAAACTGCAGCTTAGGGCTTTTTCCATGGCTCAAGTATCCTTATGGAAGTTGCCACAGGTAGAGCATTTGAGCACTACCTGCCTTTGGTATATTGCAGGAAAAAAACCAATTTTCAGCAGGCCCAAGTTCAAGTTCTAGCTGTTTGTCTTTACTCTTCACAATTCATAGTTTATTAGAAATGTTCAATTAAGAAGAATTTATTTAACATGTGTGCTTCTACTTAATTATCCAGGAAGAACTCATAGATCCAACCAAGTGACTGCTCCGGAGTACGTGTTCCTAATTTCTGAATTGGCAGGAGAGCAAAGATTTGCATCTATAGTTGCAAAAAGGCTAGAGAGTTTGGTAAGATTGTTTCAAGAAATTGATCCCTCATTTGAGGAAATACAACTTAGATCTCTTCTCCTTAAAACTTGATTTCATTACAAAGATGTGTCTTAACAGGGAGCCCTCACTCACGGTGACAGACGGGCGACGGAAACTCGAGACCTCAGCAGATTCAATTTTGACAACAAGGTGATGGCTCTATTTCTGTTTGAAAGCTCATGCTGTGGTGCTTTTTCCACAAATGACCTCTTGAGGAAGGGTTTCTTCCCTCTCTTGTCAAGTGCTTTTAGCTGTGTGACTTCCTAATGGGAGGCCTCTTTCTGAGCTAGCCAGTGAACATTCTTAATTCTGTTTACAAAGCCACATGGAACACATGTAATGTGTGTAAATTACTTTTCTGCATTTGCTCACTATCCAAGCCTTAAGTAAATGGTATGTATCCTTTCAGTCAAACTGAAAGATTAATTTGGCAATTCTAACTGGACATTAAGACTGGGCTGTTTATATAGTGCAGTTTATAATGGGAAAACTGATAACCAGCTCCCTTTACTACTGTGGAGAAAAATGTTGTGTTGGGAATTGCAAATACTGATTAAACTCTGTGTGCTTGGGGCTGAGGCACAAACACTGGATGGCATTGTTAGAGCAATGTTCTTTTTCTTACACAGTATGGCAGAAATGCTTTGGAGATTGTTATGAAATCCATTGTGAACTTAGACTCCCCAATGGTCTCACCACCTCCTGATTTTCCTGGAGACTTCTTCAAAGGTAAGTATAATTCACTGGATGTAATAGCTACCTTTTGATCATTCTCCAGTATGCAAAAAATGCAAATAATTTCAGGGCAGAAAAGCTTTGTTACTACTTAAACTGACCAGCTGGCCCAGGTAGGCTCTC
Source organism: Merops nubicus (assembly GCF_000691845.1). Classification (NCBI taxonomy): domain Eukaryota; kingdom Metazoa; phylum Chordata; class Aves; order Coraciiformes; family Meropidae; genus Merops; species Merops nubicus. The sequence goes on along the minus strand of NW_008617522.1, from coordinate 17,402 downwards.
ACTAGGTGTTATTCCCATGCACATTGCTTGAATGCTGAAGTTCACATGAAACAAGATAATATGAACTCTCCCAGTATAAGACATGTTCTATATCTGCTTGGCTAAAGTATTACATGCAGTCCTTCAACTTCATTTTCCCATTATCTGTTGCAGTATCTTATTCTCCTGTGCCCTTAATTTTCCCTGCTTGTGCTTCCTGGAAGGACAGAAGGCCAAGTTCTGTCTTGATTATTGATGTATTGGGTAGAAATTGCAAGTGGTGTATTTGAAGTGTCAGAAGTTCTGGGATTGGATCCTGAAACAAGAATGCTAAACAAGCTGTTACTTAATTGGTTTATTTTTAGATGGCAAAGCATCTATGATTAAACTTCTTTCTTTCTCCTAGATGTTCGTCAGGGATTGATTGGTGTAGGCTTGATAAATGTAGAAGACAGATCTGGAATACTCACCCTTGATAAAGGTATTTGTGTGTTTAGTGTATCTTTGGAATTTCATCAGGAGTATCATATATCATGATAGTGGATTCCTAGCAATAGAACTGAAGTTGTAACTATGTAGAAAAGTGACTTTTTTTTGGGGGGGACTTGAGAATGTTTTCCTCATTTCCCAAAAAATGGGTTTAGGTCATCTCTTTGAGACTCTAAATACTGATTGAGAGGATGTTGTCATCAATCAATCTTTCTTGACCTAATATGTGTATTTCTTATTCTTTAAGATTACAACAATATAGGGAAATTTCTGAACAGAATCCTGGGTATGGAAGTGCATCAGCAGAATGCATTGTTCCAGTACTTCTCTGACACATTAAATGCAGTTATTCAAAATGCTAAAAAGAATGGAAGATATGATATGGGCATCTTAGGTGAGGATCAATTTCTCCGTACTCTTGTACTCAAGTAAGAGCAGAGCAAGAGAGTAACTTCATCTTTTCTTTTTTAAGATTTGGGCTCTGGGGATGAGAAAGTAAGGAAGGCAGATGTGAAGAAGTTTTTAACTCCTGGATATTCTACCTCTGGACATGTAGAACTATACACAGTAAGTCCATTCTCTATCCTCTTTCTATGAGCTAATAAAATTTGGCAATCAGCAAAGCATGTGTTGAGTGAGGGGAGGTTCCAGGCTTTTCACTGGGGCAATATTTGGTTCTACAGTTTGTTAGTTCCTGTCTGTAGGTGTTTTAAAGCCTGTTCCCATTCAAACCCTCCTGCATGGCTGTCTTCTAGATCAGTGTAGAGAGAGGAATGTCTTGGGATGAAGCAACTAAGATCTGGGCAGAACAGACTGGTCCAGATGATGGATTTTATTTATCAATGCAGGTAAGATTTTTCTCTTGGCTTATCTTCAGAGAAGTTTTTTTGTGCCTAACCAAATCTGCTGTCTCATCTGAAAAACTTAATGTTCAGTTCTCCAAAATACTTTCAGTCTTACATTAAAATTCATGTTTGTTTCCAGTGTGATGTATGATGCTCTCCTGTTTAACTGATAGGAATGTGAGCCCAAATTTGTAGCTTTTACATAAACGTGGATCAAGAAACCAGGTGCTTTCACTGTAAAGAAGAGTTGTGAGGTTATTGTAGAGTAGTGGTACTGTCTTATAAAGGTGGCCTTATTTACTACTGCTTGTCTTGTGTGCACACAGAGTTACTCTGTGAAGAGCACAGTAGGGAATCACTTAAGGCAGATACTGGCAGCATGTTTAAACTTACAAAATTTTTTTTTCTTCTTCAGATAAGAAATAACAAGAAAACTGCTATTCTAGTAAAAGAAGTGAATCCTAAAAAGAAGCTTTTTTTAGTATACAGACCAAATACTGGGAAACAACTCAAACTAGAAACATGTGCAGACCTGAAAAAGAAATATAAGAAGGTAACCATTAAAGTTATGCTAGTTTGAAACTTAGAAAAATTTGGAAAGATATGTAAGGACTTTTTTCTGGTATTTGTGTATAATTCTGGCAAGTTAAGAACTATATTTATTTTTCCAGAGCAAAGCTTGTATCTGGGCCTTTTTAAGCTGGCGTACACAGTTTCTGCATTCCCGTGTCTAAAGCTTTCTGAATGTAAACAATCTGATGTGGGGATATAAAATGAGGGGTTTAGGATCTGGGAAGGAAAAGTTTTGCTTCTGTGCAAGGTGTACAGACATGCTCTTAAAGCTGTGCACCCTGTAGTCTAAGCAGTGATTCTGAGCCTTCAGCTGTTGGCTGATGTCACTTGCAATGCTCTAAATGGATTCTTTTGTTTAGAGGCTGGCAAAATGTCTTAACATGTCAGTTTTATGGTCTTGAGTTTGAAAAAACTTGATAAAACTTGAGTTGCTTGATTGTTAGGGAAGCTCTGAGCTGCTGCTTTTCTTGTTAGTCAAATTCTGCTACTGTCAAGCATTTTGCTCATCTTTTGAGATGGCATTTTCATTGCTTAGCTTGGAATTACAGGACAATGTACCTCTTTACCATCATAACGTTGGTGCTCCCTCTTTACTCAAATAATGACAATTTATTTCGTTCTTTATTTTGTTCTTTTCAAGTCTTGATGTGTTCTACTTTATTCCCACTTCAACTTTTCCAGGTACCTTCTGAAGATGCTCTGCCACACTGGTTAGAGCAGTACAATTCTTCTGCAGATACCTGCACCCATGCTTACTGGTTAGTATTTAAAGCACCTACATTTATACAGCTGAAATTGTTCACCTAAGCTAGTTTATCACTACTTCAGTTTTTCTGCTATTCATTTGAAATCTTTGGGACTCTTGCATTTAAAAAAATTGTCCCACGACCAGTCAAATGACCCAACCTTTGAGGGAAAACAGGAAGCGTTGTACTTGCCCTTGAAGACCTGATGTGTTAGGTGAATGCTGATGTATAATTTGCAGTCGTGTAGAATGAGCCAGGAGTAGCTGTGTACTAGAGTCCACCACTCTCAGCCTGACCCTTAGAGGTGTGCTGTGGATGCAGTACCCTCCTCTGTATTTGCAGCCCTCGCTCAACTCTGAATATACATCAAATAACTTTAAGTCTTATTTTTAATTGAATTGGATACCTTCTGTTTGCAGAATTTTCAAAAGCTTTCTCTCTCTGCTGTAGGAGAGGCAACTGTAAGAAGGCAGGCCTGGGATTAGTCTGTGAGGTGGGACTGCGCTGCCGAACTTACTACGTCCTGTGCGGCTCGGTGCTGAGCGTCTGGACAAAGGTGGAAGGGGTGCTGGCCTCTGTGAGTGGCACAAATGTGAAAATGCAAATAGTTCGTCTACGAACAGAAGATGGGCAGAGAATCGTAGGTAAGTGGCTCCTCTGCCCCCTTGTTTCCATCTTGGAGTGGGAAGTGGTTGGATGTTACAAGTCATCCCACATCGAGAGTCACATCAGAGACTTCCTCACAGAATGCTTACAAGGGAAAAGGCTCCTCTGTGTGTCTGCTGGGAGGGGCAGAAGTACAGCTGCTGAAATCTGTATTTGTAGCCCAGACACTGGTTTGAGGCAGGTTGAAGGAGGAAGACAATTTTTAACCAGGCTTTGGAACACTCATTCTCTCAGTTCTTTTGATTTACTAGGAGGAAAAATGTTGTATTCAGCTTGTTCCAGCCAGGCTCCCTTTAAACTGTAAGGGCTCCACTGTTTCCCCATGTCTGGCAAAGAGTAGTAAGCTCTTGAAATAGAGATTTTCCTGAGTTTTGAGGTACTGAAAGTCATGTCACCAGTAGTTTAGAATGACTTCAAGACAATCATGTCATTTGAATGTAATTTTCATTAAATTGTTTGCATGCTTATGAAAATTGATTTCTTGCCCTTTTCAGGTTTGATCATTCCTGCAAATTGTGTCTTGCCCCTTGTAAACCTCCTGTCAACATCAGACCAGTCTCAACAGCTTGCAGTACAACAGCAGCAGATCTGGCAGCAGCATCACCCACAGAGCATCACCAATTTCAACAACGCGTAAGAGGACAAAGTACAGGTGTTGACTTTGGTGTTTGAGGAAAAGGCTGTAAAAGCATATCACTTGCATAAAAATCAGGGACAGATTCCAAAGAAATATAACTTTTTCAGTTCAGTTGTGTGCTCTCAAATACTTTGGGAATAAAGAGATCTAAAAAGGTTGGTAGAACTGAAAGCCAGCAGTTGTTCATGGTGGTGCATCTGTCTTTCCTTATGCTCTCTGTAGTGCTTCCTGTTTGCTTTTACTTTTGGCCTTTTAAGCTACAAACCACAATTTGTTTGAAAATGCTTGAAAAATCCCCAAGCAGGCTTTATTTTTATCTTGTCATACAGTGCTCAGGGTTTAACGCAGTGCATCAATGCCATTGCTGTGGGAGATATCCTTGAATGCATGTATTGAGTATATATATAGAAAATATATATTGGGTTTTTCTCTTCAATTTATGAGTTTATAAAAGCATGAAACCTAGAGGTTGCACATCATGCATTCAGGTTCCTTCCCAGTTTCTGTTTGACAGTGCATGTCTTTGGAAACGGGCATGGACAGGATAAACACAGGAGACAGGACTTGGAGAGAAACACAATCTTAGTTGTACAGCATTGGTTATTGCATTTTTATAGTGTTTATACCCAGGTGTTGCATTTTTTCTGGTTCTCTCCTGGGGGTTATATATTTGAGTCTACAACATGTTCTTTTTGTGATAAACATCTTAAATTAAAATTAGTTCATTTTTAATGTATTAATGGTATTCCTAATGTGTACTGCAAAGACGGCTGGATGCCTGTTTTCCTTAAATTGAAGCATTTCCTTAATCCGAGGTGGTTATGGAAACTTAAGTGCAAATTCACTTCCATCTCGCATACAATCTTATATTTTTTACTTCATTAATGTAATTTAATTTGTCACTTGTAAGATGAAACCTTACTTGAGCTGTAAATTAGAGAACGGGAAACACTTGAGGGTTACGCTGTATGTGCTGTTTCTGTTACCCAGTAACTTGAATACTGTTTAATATGTTGTAAGACATTGTAGAGTTTATCTGGAGCTGTTTAAAAGAAATTGTAATGTACAAATGTGAATAGTCACTTATCTATAATATGGGTAAGTTTTGTTTTGCCTATAATAGTAGATGTTTATAAGAAAGTGAAGGACAATGTTTGTCATTTCTTGCTTGCACAGGTTGCACTATTGAAAAATTGAGATTGTATAAACCTGTCCAAAAAAACTACAAGATAATGATCTTGTAGATGTCAAATAAAAGTTATTGTACTAACAAGAAGTGGAGTCTTGTTTAGGCACTCGCTGTATTCCAAAAAAACTAACAAGTCTGTACAATTGGAATCCGACAGGACGTGGCATGTTCCAGGCTGCTCTAACCCAGCTTCTGTCTTGCAGTCCAGATCTCAGTTGAACTCATTAATGGGGCAAGAAGTAAACTGTGTTTAAACCTGGATGCATGTTTTAGGTGAGGCTCCCCTGACAGCAGCAATCCACTGCAACGTGTGTCACCTCTGCAAACACTGGGTGAGCCAGATGCAAATGCCAAAGGAGGTTTTCCTACACATCCTGAGGCCAGAAGCTCCACAGCTCCAGGCTGCAGTGAGCTCCCCTAGCCAGTTAGTTCCCTTGAGGTCCTGTGGGTGCTGCCTGTGCTGACAGCACCGTGCAGCAGCAGCTGTGTGCTGGGGAGGGAGGGAGGAATCCCTGCTGCCCTCTGAAACGGGCAAGCAGGGGAGTCCCCTGCCCATGCTTGGGGCTAACTGGAAATACAGATCCAGGATGAAGCCGTGTGCTCCCTGTTGCCCTTGTGCCTGCTCTGGCTCTGTAAAGCACCTGGAATGCAGGCAGCAGAGAAGGGGAAGCTTGTCTGAGTGCTGTGATACCAGTGGGAGCTGCTTTGTCCTGGAAGGCTGCAGGCCACAGACAGGGTGTGGGAGAGGATGTTCCTGTTTGGTACCCACCATGGGATGTTTGGCATCCATTCCAGAAGTAATGGGATTTTGAGAAGTATGGTGACAGATCCTCAGGGCAGCAGGCAGCAAACTGAACTGCTAGTAACAGCAAGCTGTGTGTGGACTTTGCTGCCTTTTGAAAAGCTATTATTATTTGGTGTAGAAACAGCAACCATCTGAGATGGTCACATAATATTTTAGATCTTAATCCTCACTAAGAAGGTTCTAGAAGTGGTAGGTTCACAAATAGTGATGTATTTTTTTTTTTTAAAACAAGTCATCATTTAAATGCACTTCAGTTCCCAAGTGCTCTTCTCAGCCTGTTTTGCTAACTGTGACTGTTGGGATGAGCAAATATTGAATGGCATATTTTCTGTATTGATAACCACACTATTTCAGGAGTTCCTAGAGTATGCTTGTAAGCTTCCTGTGGACTCATGTCCCCTGGAGGAGGTCAACCCCAGCAGTACTTAAAAGATCCATCAAAACTCTTCCCATTCCTGAAATCTCTTCCTCCACTTGCTCTCCTTTGCCTGCTCTCTGCTACTTGCCACCATCAATGCCTTGGCTTTGCCATTCAGCCACTAACACATCTGCAGCCACAGCTCTGGAGTGTTCTAACATCCTCAAGGTTAACATAAAAAGGAGCCTTTAAGCTACAGAAGTATTTTCTGTCTTGAAAATTTCTGCTTGGTGGTTGGGGTGTGGTTTTTTGGTAGTAGTTTGTTCCTTTGCATGAGCTGCTGATAAAGCTTGGGGGAGACAAGGAATATAAATAGCTGTGGATGGGATGGGGAACAGCTCTGTGGTGTCCTTGCAGCACTGCCTGTGTGACAAACATCCTCACAGGGAGGAAACAGGAGAGACCGATTGTCACGTCAGATAAATTACCAGCCTAGGCAGGAATGGTCTCTGTATTCTTCCTGCTTGTGGGGCATTGATCTGCCTGGGACAGATCACCCTCTGAAAGGGATATAAAATTTTAAAGCATAGGGGTCTGCTAATTGGAGCAAAGCTAAATGTAAAGTGATAATTTCTGTACCATGTGAGTCTTGGAAGCATGCTGTAGAAGGGGAAGATACATATTTGACTTGGGAATTGCAGGGATAAAATTTGGTGTTTTCATTTTTAAGGTATCCCTTGACAGCAACTAAATTTTGACTTGTTAACTAGTTTCATACTTCAGGTCTGTCTGACACAGTAAATGCAATTATAACCCACTGAACCCCCACCCCTGCTCAGCAAGTTTTGAATATTTTTTTTCCAATAGTATGGTCCATTGGGAACACACACCTCTTTTAAGGACTTAAAGTTCCCCAGAGATGCTAGTTGTCTAGTCAGCGTGTGGTATTTCCTTTGTAAATGAAGAAAGCTCTGCAACCTGTAAACGTTTGTCAAGTGAATTATCAAGGGGCTTTTGTATTTTTTCTTTTTGCATTTGAAATAAGCTTCATTGAGATCCCATTGCAGTCTGTACATATATAGAAAAGAGTATGTATGTATATAGAGATGTTAAAAGGCTACTGAATTACTGAATGTAAATAACTCTTGTTTTCCTTTGTTTTTTTTTTCATCATGACCTTTCCAAGATGTATTCCTATTTTCTCAACCTGCCAAGCAGGCAGTTTGTGTGTACTTTGAAATATATATAGCATATATAAACCTTCTAAGGGATGTGTGCATACATTGGAGATGTTCTATGTTGTCATCGTTTTTATTTTTCAAAGCTATCAATCGTCTGTCTTCCATGAACCTTCTGATGCTGGGTGGTTTTATGCTCTATTTTTAGTGCATAATGCATTTGCTTGAGAAAAATGAATTCCCCATGTCTTTCAGTGACTGGTGCTACTCACTTCTTAGTGCTTGCATCAGAAACAAATATTTGGATTTCCAGGTAGTTTTTCTTTAGTCTTTTCGGTGCATTTCAGATCATTTGAGGTTTCCATTTTCTTCCACTTGCAAGTGTCTCCAGTTGCGCACTGAGTTCCTACAAGTTCTAGAATTAATTATTGCATCAGCAATAGGATCTGCCCACTGTCCTACCATGTAAAGGTATGATTTCTACATTCATATTAAATGTTAATTGTCTTAAAAGCACTCTAGAAAGGGCAGTAGTTTCAGAGTAGAAAAGATGCATCTTTTGTAAAGTATTTCCTGGAGGAGTTTTGAGCTTCCTGTAATGTCTAAATATGCAAAATACAGACAACGAACTTTACTCCCTTTGAAAAAAAGTTGCATGTTTTTAATTGCCAGATAAAAAAAACCATGTATTTATATCAAAGTTAGAGATTCATGAGAAATCCCCTGAATTGTCTCTTTTGTTAAGCCCTTCAGCTTCCAGCAGTTGTCACACAGGTTTTTCTCTTCCCTTTTTGCTGGGAGGGACTGTGTCCATCAAGTTGTCTCCTGAATTAAGTAGTTTGCAAAGTCCATTGACTGGAGGAGAGTCACTGCAGGAAGCAGCCAGCTGCAAATAGCAACAAAATACTTCTGGTAGTTTCTGTGGTCAGTACAAGCTGCAACAATGCACACAGAGAAATAACGGGGGTGTCTGTCACGTGCCAGAGCTGCAGTGGCCGGTTCTGTGTCACAGGCTCACGGTAAGGACTGGCAGAGCTGGCAGGAGTCCTGAAGGAACAACCACAAACCTGCCCCAGCGCGGAGTGAGACGTGGGAAACCTCCAGGGCTGACGCTCCAGCCCAGAGCAGCGTTGGCCTCGTTTGCTGCTTAGGTTGTATGTTGAGTTTGAAAAGCAACAACTCTACTTTTAAGGAGAAAAAGATGAAGGAGGGAAAGAAAAGACTGGCAATGCCAGTGCTTCTCAGCCACCCATCACAGCTGAGGGCAGATTGCCTCTCAAAGCCTATGCTCAAGAGTGAGAAGTAAGAACTTAATTGAATTTGTGCTTTGCTATTTCTTAGTTGGTCCAAAACAATTTTTGAGTGAACAAAGTTGGAGGCAGTAATAAGACTCAAGAATAGGAACTGGACAGGTCTGAGTCAGAACTGATGGAAGGAATCTTTCCCCCGGTGTGAACCGGTAGCGCAGGTTTTGCCCGGCTGCACCCCCCGTGTGGAAAGGCTGCTGGTGTTCCCCTTCCAGGGGAAGAGACAGGCTGAGAGCAGTGCAAGCTGGCAGCTTAACCAGTCTGGAAATACCTCTGGATTTCAGCAGTGTTCTGTTCATAGGAGTCCTGCAGTCCTTAGATACCTGAATCAACCTGTGTTAAGTTCTATTTGGTAAGAACTAAGGTTAGTGCTTCTGAACTTGTTCTTAGGGCATAACTTCAATGAGAGGTTACCTGGGGAAGAGTAGTTTTCCTGTACTTGATTTGCACTGGGGAGGATAAAGAAAGGTTTCTCCTGACTCCTGATTACATGTGCCTTTACATATCTAGCTTCTGATTCAGAGAGGACGACGAGTAAAACACCACATTCATTGCAGGCACATCATGGCATTTTTATTTGCCAAGTAATTTCATATATTTTTCAGTCATTCTCATATTGTCCCACAGCCTACGGGATTTTATTTGAGGTGGGTGTTTGCTGCCTCAGGATTTTCCAGCAATCCTGTGGAGGGGCTCTACTGCACCCCAGCAAGAACTTTTGTGATGTGACTACCTCTGCACAAAGGATACGCTAGGTTTTTAAAGTAGGACTCTGCTATTAGCACTTCTTCAGTCTTCACCTTTAATAGTCCAACGTGACAGAATTCCAGAGATGTGTAACATTTAAGATGAATTAGATATGTCCTTTTTATTGTCTGCCCTAAGGGGAAGCCTTTGCCAGACTCAGCCTTCACCCCCAGCACAGCGTTGTGCTGCGTGCCCCTGCCAGCAGAGCTGCCTGGCCGTGCCAGCTGGCTGCAGACAAAGTGGCAGAACTTTGAGTGCCCAGCAATAAAATATCACAGCAACCTTCAGAAAGATGCACACTTGCAGAAATGACAAACGGGGGGAACATTATGAATTCTGTATCGACTTCTCTTTTTCTTTTTGTAAAAAAATGTTGAATAAATTAAACCGACTACTACACTGGGATTTTGTTTTTCCCCTTTTAATTTTCTGTTGTGGAACTTCTCCACATTGGCTGTTTATACCAGAGTGCTTTTCAGCAATCCTGCATACATTAAACACGTTCGTGGTCGCTCCATTTTAGGATCCTTTGGACTAGTAGAAGTCATGTTGTAATAATCCAAGCATCTTTTCTTTTAATCTACTTAAATACCTGGCACTTCATGTGTTTAATTTCACTGGCTTTTGAGGCAGTTAAGAGCAGATTCATTACATTCTCTGAATGCTAATTGTAATGATCTGAAAAAAGGGAGTAGAGTGTATAAAAACTATCAAGATGGGAAAGTATCAACTTCTTCATATTTTATGCATAGCATGCAAATATCTTTCCTTTATCCAAAGAATTCATTTCAGATGGACTAATCTAATCTTATTTTTGTTAATGATTTTATATTGACTTCTATGCTCATTTTCCCCAAATGTGGAAAAGTGATGATGCCAAGTTTTCAGCAATAAATGAAGATGCCCAAACCTCAGAATTTAATTATTCATTTTCATAAAGCTGTAGACTTTGTTCTGCAAGTAAGGGAGAAATGTCTTAAGAGAGGTTTTGGTTGGCTTGTTTCCAGTATGTAAATAATACACCTTGAAAATGCCACAGAGGCAGCTCATGAGCTGAAGGCTTTTACCTTTGGAAGTGCAGATCTGGTTTCTATTTTCTTTCCTTCCACATCTCTAACGTGGAAGAATTGACTGTGCCTGCTAAATACACGAATCACAGGGCATAGAACAGATCTGTACCAGCTTAGCCAGAATGCCTACATTAAATACAAACCAGGGTGCAAGGGATTTAATTACTCCTGGGTAAGATCTCCCCTGAAGTTACTGAGTGAATAAAAATGTAGATGTGAGCAATGAAGCAGTGAAGACCCGAGCCTGCAGCTGGTCTCTGCAAACCGTCCCCAGCGTTCCCCTCGCGCTGCAGGAGCCCTGGGCTTTGGGAGGGGGCAGGGCTCGGGACTGGGACTCTCCTGGGGACAGCTCCTGCCTGCCGTTGTGTGGGCCCGCCCAGTGCTCCCAGCCTGTTCGGCTGTGGGGCTGCAAGCCGGCTGCTGAGCCATGTGCAGCCCACTGGCCCTTCGCTGCTTCCCTGGGAGGACTCGAGCAAAACGCTGCTGTTTCCTCCCTGCCCCGGGAAGAGACAGGCACGTCCCAGGCCCACGAGGGTGCCATGGCCTGGCCTGCCCTCCCGAAAGCCCTTCTGGGCTGCTGGACCACGCTTGAGGGCCTCGGGGGCTCTGCCC
>NW_008617522.1:3432-5995 GCF_000691845.1 Merops nubicus | reverse complement strand
TGGCCACCAGCTCTGCGGGGAAGCCCTACAGCGTGTCTGCTCCAGAGGGACTCACGGGGGCCCTGCACCCTCCCCTCTTGCATCTGAAGGGGGTGAAGAAAGGCTTCACAGGCAGCGTTACAGAGCAGCAAGCTGCTGCTGTCAGTCTTCAGGTACGTGCTAGGGCAGAGTTTGATTGCCTGCCTGCCTAAAACTACTGAGGGTTTTCAAGCCTTAATGCCGTGGGCATTACCCTGTCCCACTGCCTCTGCTGGGAGAGTGAAATCCAGCCATTGGTACTGCAAGACTGACACCAACGTGCTCACTGAGTGGGGCACGGAGGCTTTTACAGCAGCAATCCCTGTACACAGGCACCAGCCGAGCAGGAGACATCTTCAGGGCTCCCTTCTTCATCGAGTGGTGTCCCGGGGCAGGAGCTCAGCAGATGTGTTAGACTGCCCCTGGCAGAAGCTGTCTGAGGCTCTGGTCTCGGTGAGGGATGGGAGCACCGTGCCCAGCAGTGTTGGCTGAGGGCCACACCAAACCCAGCCAGAGACCACCGAGGAGCCGCCCGCGAGGCCGTGCTGTGGTGTTGCTGTGATGTGCCCCCAGCTTCTCCTTCTGCCCTGTGCTCTCCTCACCCCTGAGTTGTTGTGAAGCTCCACATTCCTTTCCTCACAGTCATTTCCATTTTCCAGCCCTGGGCTTTGCTTCCAGTCTCCTCCGCTTCCTTTGCTCAAATGACCAGTAGCTAAACAATTAGGGATGCTCCCATGGCCGTACAGTTGGTGTGGCAATGGGGCTATGAGGGACAGGGGCGTTGGTGCCTCTCAATTACTTGTTTCAGGAATGTGTCACTGGTCTGGTGACACTTCGTTTGCACTTGGAAGATTTTCTGTGAGGCTTAACCGAAATGTTAAATGGGTTCTGCAGCCCTCGCAGGTATCACGTGGACACATTTCACATGGGCACAACTTAATAAGGGCATCTGGGTGTTTGACACCAGCCTGCCTACAGGAGTGCTTCAGGCAAGCCAGCACTCAGCTCTGCTGTGGATGCCTCCACTCCTGGATGCAGAGCAGGTTCAGGAGCTTTCCCAGACACTGCTGGGATGAAAGCAAGTCTTGGAGCCTCCTCTGCCACATCCCAAGGGTGGAGTATTCCCTGCCCCGGGCCCAGAGCCACGCCGAGCAGGAGGCAGAGGCAGCCCGGTGGTGCCAGCTCACTGTGCCCTGGGCCAGGCTGCCCTCCTTGGCACAGCCTTCAAGGGCTCAGGAGTGGGAGTGAACGGGAGTCCAACCCGCAGGGCAAGAAGGGAGAGTCCTTCCAGGCAAACTGAAGGAATCGGGCAGGGTGGAGCGCTTGCTCGTCTGGAGAGACGACGCAGAGAAGCCCTCCAGCGTGGGGATAACGTGATAATCCGTCCCTGCGAGCAGCAGCAAGGAAGGAGGAGCCCCTTGGCCCGAGTCCCCAGCCAGGCAGCCAGCCTGGCTTCACCCCACGCTCCGCAGGGCAGGGAGAGCTGTCCTGACGGCCGAGGCGGGCTCAGGAGCTTTATTTCCCTGTTCTTAACAAGTAAAACGAAGCTATTTCCTTTCTGCTCTTATTTTCTTTGCTGGTTTTCATTGGAATCTGGGCTGGTTTTGATATTGGTGCCTGGTGCTTGTTTGCCTGGCAAGCTGCAAAGAGGAAAACTCTCATTAGATTCCAGGCCTGTGCTTTTGTGGCTGAAGGCTTGGAAACTTTTCATTGCCACTCTGTGGTCCTCCAGGGAGACCTCCAGCCAGAGCAGGAGAGAGCAGGCTTGCTGTTTACGCTGTCTCGAAGGTAAACCCAGAGTAGCATTAAGGCCTCTTTATCATAAACATTTCCAGTCTCTTCCAACAGCTTTACAGGTGTTACTTGCTCTTTCTCCTCCTGGTACACGCCGTCTCTGAGGCAGAATGTCCCCCTCAAAGATGGAACGAGCCTGGAATCAGCTCCTCAGCCCACAGGGCAGCACCCGCGCGGCGATGCCGAGCAGCTGTCTGCCTGGCAGGGCTGTTCCACTTGGCAGCCAGACAAAGGACTCAGGAGTAGGAGGAAAACAAGGCCGGGAGGGAAAGTCACTCCAGATAATATGGCATCTGGCCTGGGAGGAACCATCTGAAAGTAGGGAGCAGGGCTCAGCGGGGAAAAAGTTTGTCTGAGAGAAATTAAGGGGAGCCTGTCCAAAACAGACGTCCAAACTTTGATCCCAAATTGCTGCGAGTGCGTCTGCTGCGGCGGGACAGGCGCTGGGAGAGGGTTTCTCTCCTGCCTGGCTCGTGGCTGGGGCTGCAGCACTTCGGGCTTGGCACTCCCCATCGCAGCCCCCCTGGCAGGGGCTGTCTCCTGTGACAGGGGAGTAGTCCAGAGTTCCAGGGGTGTTTTGAGGTGTTAGAAGAGAAAGCAACACGGTAGAGCTGGGGAATCGGTCTTTCTGTTCAGGATTGGGTATTTCTCATGCATTTTGGGGAGGATGGGACAGTAAGCAGCAAACATCAGCCAAAAAGCAGATCGCAGCGGAGGGGCACCAAGGACTGTCAGCTTTATCTCAGGAACA
>NW_008617522.1:0-3389 GCF_000691845.1 Merops nubicus | reverse complement strand
AGCAGTTGCTGGGACCAGAGACAGGAATGTAAGGAACTGTAGCAAGGTGATAAGAAGGGAGTAACAATGGTGATAAAAAGGATAAAATGCACAATTTTCTGTGCCAGTGTCCCAGGCAGCCCCAGGAGCACGTGTCCCTGGAGCAGGGCCTGGGGAAGGAGGTGTTCTGCACCAGGAGGTGCTGCCTCATTACAATCCCAGTAAGAAAGGTATGCAGCTCTGTGAAGTATCTTTCAAAATGCTTTGTTAGAGCTGATGCTCACTTGCCTCTACCACTTGTACTCTTCAGAGAGGTTAACTTGCCTTCACTCCATACTTTGAAAGCTTAATTTTCAGCCTAAGCCTATCAGAGGATTTTCATTTTGGATGATCATCTCAGTTTTAGCACAGCAGAGCCCTTTGGAGGCTTGTAGATCAAATTAGTGCTCATAAGCTTGGAGGTGCACCTATGATGCTGGATCCCTAGAAATGTACAGATAAGTAAGTTCCAGAAAAAAGAACAAACTTCCCGTCTCTTTCCCCTTGCTGCTGCACAGGTCTCTGTGGTGGGTAAACAACATCCCCAAGTCACTCAGTTCATTAAGCCTGACAACAATTAATGACATTGAAATTAATGCACAAATGTAATGTTTTACACATGTTGAAGACAGGCCAGGAAAAGCCAGGGTCTTCCTCTGCCATCTTTAATTCTTCTCCTTGTTGATTTAATCCAAGATGATAAGAAACAAGCCTAGTTTGCCCTCCCCATGCGCAGGTCTCCGAGAGCATCGCGGCGTAGCTCTGCTGACACTGATGGCTATTTAGCTTTATTTCCAGATAAAAGGGGACAAACAAGTTTGTCTCAAAGCCCTGCCCAAGGCCCCTCGCTCTACCCTTCTGACAACCAGCTGCCAGCACCTTCCAGCACCACACTTTGCATATGTATTCATCACACCCTCGCCGGAGGGGTATGGCATCCAGCCTCGCCGAGCTTTGGGAAGGGAAAGCCTCCCCGAGATCAGGCAGAGCTTGGCTAAGCAGAGGCTGGAAGGCTTAGTCTGTGGAAACACTGGCTGCTGAGTATTCCCAGTGGTTTGGGAGGAGCAGAGGTGAGAAAGTCAAACCAGGAGAGGGACACAGAGAAACTACAAAGAAAAGAAAAAGAGGAGGGGGAAGAGAGTGAATGTTTCAGATAGATACATCTGAGAAGAGGCAGCCTGGAAAACATGTCATCTGTGCTTGCAGATGGCTGAAGAGACAGGCACCCCTTACTGTCCATCCTCCCTTGCCAAAAAATCCATCACATTTATTTTTCAGGTTACCTCTTAGGGTGGAGAAGGCTTGAAAATGCCACACGTGTGATAAAATGGCTCTGCTGTATTTCCTGCTTTATGACTTGGCCACTTGGTGATTAAGAGCTGCTTTTACTGTCAGCAACCAAGGCTGTGCCATCAGTCTGCAGAGCAGGGACCTGCGGCTTGCTGCAAACAGCCTGGAGCTTGCTGCTGAAGCTGGAGCTGGAGCCCTTACACTCGATGCAGGGTTTGCATGTGCTGAACACAACTCTCAGCAGTGCGAGCTGCTGTGACATAAAGCAAGTTCAAACTGCAGGCAGCCCCTCTGAGAGAGCTCAGGTCTGTGGTCACCCTGCTCCACGCTCAGCCCAGGGCCCAGGCTCGATGGTGGTTTTATTCTTGTGGCCACACCTCGTTTAAAACAACTGAAATGAATCCACAGAGCACATGTCAGATAGGAAGAACTTGTAGGTACTTCCTACCCAAGCCAACTTCAGTGGTGTCTGCAAAAAAAAAACCAAGAGGCAATGAGTAGTCTGTTGAAACTTATACAGCACCTGAGGCCAAGCAGTAAAGTTGTTTTTGACCAGGGTCTTGTTTCTTGTGCCATCACTGCTGCCTGTGCCCAGTGAGCTGCTAAGCAGCTGTAGGATCCTAAGGTGAGGTACTGCTGGGTTCCTGCTACAGGACAAATCATCCTGCCCAACAAGCCTGACCCTCAGAGTTTGCTCCAAAGCTTGCAGCGTCTTGGGCTGAAGAAGGGATAAACTTTACACGATCAGTTCCTTATCCCCCTCCGCCCTCCTGGAACGTGGTATATTTTGAAGCTATCATTATTAAACTCAAGCAAAACACAGGGGATCTTGTTCTTCACGGTGTTGCTCTGAGTGTGGTTTTGAAGAGTTGGTGTAAAGCTGTGAAAAACACGGCCAGCTCGGAACACTCCCATTTTGCACTCACTTGGTGTGACCATAAACAACGGCGCCGCAGTGGAAAATCCCCGGGCGGCATGCCCCTCGCTGCAGGGCTTCTCTGGCCTTCCAGGAGTCCATGGAAAGAAAGTTATTTACAAATCTGGAGGTGAAGCTTTAGGGATGCGAAGTTCTCCCTCACACAGTGCTGGATGTGAGCGTTTACCAGTGTGATCGTTCAGGACTCTAATAAAGAATTACACAGTTAAAAGCCCCAAGCACCAGTGTGAAAATACTGTCACTGAGCGTGTAATTCTATGCCTGGGGCTCTCACGTCCCCTCTCTCACAGAGCAGAGCGTGGATCAGTTGTTGTGAGGATAGTCTGTGCTGCTCTGGGCTTCGCCACGGGAGCTGGAGTCACGCACTTGGACCGGAGAGAAAGTACAACACTGTAACAGGATCACATAGTTCATCTGCTACCAGTCATAATTTTTAGATATCTCTTTCACGCAGCGTGCAGTCACTGGGGAAGGAGATGGGAAGGGGGTTCAAAGGCTAGCTCGCTTTTCTCACTTTGCCTCAATTCTCCTCTACATGGAGGAAATAACCTGATTGCTTTGTGACTATTTCTGTGTCTCGGCAAAGGAGATGTTACCTGCCTCCCTCTGCAGAGCAGCCCACAGGCAGAGATACTGTGGGCCTGTATCAGTGTCACTGAAGAGGAATTTGCCCCTGACTTCCAAGAAGGAGGATCGGGCTCTCTGTGTCTGCTGTCACTGGTGTCAAGAGCAGTGTATCATCTTGCACAGACATTAATTAGCACATGCAATACAACTACCAAGTCCCTCAATGATCTCAGAGTGGCTTCTGGTAAGACACACACATGTGCGTCCTGTGGGTCTCAGGCAGGTCCCCAGCAGTTATATTGGTATAAATCTGGAGTAATTTAGTACTTATAGGGGTGTATTTGAGATTACCTGGCAAAAGGAACAAACCCGAGTGTCTTACAGTGAGAAGGATGAGTTTTGGAGTGGCAGATACAGGCTGGAAAGCTTCATAATTTAACCTGTAAATTTAGATTTGAGGGGGGGGTGTGCATTTACTGCTGCTTGCAAGCCGAAAATGAGTCGATTATCAGTGAGATTCGTATCTATTTTTTAATTCCTCAGAAGCTGCAATCGACATTAACCTTCAAGCAGGGAG
>NW_008617521.1:3690-6645 GCF_000691845.1 Merops nubicus | reverse complement strand
TGATGCTTTGCAACAGGGCCTTGTCCAGACCGGCAATCTTTAACCAGAAAACTAAGAATGTGGGGGGGAATAGGATGCAATGTTGATATAGGATGAAATATTGATGGCTCTATGATATAAAGTGCTCCGTTCCTCCTTTGGCTTCACCATGCCTTTGGCACGATGGAGACGCAGCTGCCGGGTACCTGTGAGGTGTGTCCAGCAGGATATCCAGGGGCGCATTACCAGGATCAGCCCCGGCTGCTGCTGACTCCTGGGTGATTCAGCTCCTCTGTGGCCTCGGGAGCTTTTGGTCAGGTCTGTGAGCTTGCAAAGACGGGATCAGATGTTCCTCTGCCCAGGACCTCAAACCTCAGCAGCTGGAGATTTCTTTGGCACAAAGATCTTTCAGCTGCAACTTCAACATAAATGCCATTTTGCAGATTTCCTGGCCAGAGCCATGCTACCCTCTCCTCCTGGACAATGTCACCAGTACCCCACCTTGTACCCTCCCAAGAACCAGCGGTGGCAACCTTGCTTGCTGAGAAGTTGCCCTCTGCAGCAGAAGTGTTTAATAGGTCACTCCACGCTGCCCCAGCCCTGCAGCCCCTCTGCCATCTCCTAAAGTTTCTTGTACCTTACATTAAGATAAAATACACTGCTCTGGGTGATGCTGAGGTGGGAGCCCCCAGTCAGCCCTGCTGCAGCCCAGGGAAGGCAGCCTGGGGTTCCTGCCTCTCTTTCTGGAGTTAATCACCAGACTGCTAGAAACGTGGAGCAATTTGCCCTCGTTTTGCTTTCCCCTGCTAGATTAAAGAGCTCTCAAGTACCTGGCTTGTTATTTCTGCCAAGGTACTTATGCACCAAGGTCCTTGTGACTGTAATCAAGCCGCCTCTTGATCTTCTTCCTGATAAACTAAGTAGGCTGAGTGTCCTGTCTGTCTCCATCGGAACTGTCCTCGCCCCCTCGTGGGGCTCTCCCGGGGTTTCTCTGCAGGCTCTCCAGCCTGGGGCACAGCCTGCTTTGTCAAGGTAGACAGCCTCAGGTGTGCCAGGATTTGACCTACTGGTGCAAAGTCACTCCCTTGTGCCAGCTCCTTCAAAACAGCCATTACATCTTGCAAACACAGCGGTAGGAGGGATGGGATGGCTGCATAAACCTCCATTCTCTTCCTGCTTGCAAAGCTGCAAATCTCCCTGCGAAGCCCACAGGCTTTGGGCACCTGCTCCTGCCCCCTTTTCCCAAACCAAAGTTTGCTCTGAGCATCAACCACCCTCAAATCTCCCTCCAGTGAGTTCTGCTCCACCAGGCAGGAGCAAGGCTCTGTGGAGCTGTGCAGCAATAAGTGTGGTTGGGACAGAACAACTCTGGAAGAGAGAGGACTCTCCAAGTGGCCAGGAATGAACCAGCAAAGACCTGCCCTTACCTGCCTCTCACGTCCATCTTCTGATCCCCAAGCCCAGCTCCAGACTCTCAGAGAGCTCCAATGGACTCTGGCACTGACTGCTGACAGTTCCTCCACCTTAGCAGCTGACGGCCTACGCATGGTTGGCTGGAGAGTGGTGATCTGTGTGGCCACAGCACAGCAAGGAAGTCATCTGGGTCCTTGGATGCAAGGTGTCACCTGCAGGACCCCAGACACTTGGGTCAGAGCCATGACGCAAGTAACGCCTATGGCCTTTGCTGGCTCCAAAGTCACTGCACAGAGACAAGTGCTAGATGGGACGAATCACCACTGTTTGTAAAGATAAAATGACATGCTGGTACTTAATTAAAGTAATCATCAATACCTTGCTTTTGACCCAAAGTCCCCCATATTGCAGGTGTTTCACAGACTGGGCTGGCTCTTGTTAAGGAGCGCTTCCCACCCTGCAGGGAGCATCCCCCAGTCCCCAGTCCCTGGCTGGCCCTGCCGCCTGGGCCAAAAAGTGGCATTTGCTGGACTCAGGTCACTGCCCTCCAGCAAAGGGGCTCTCGGCCGAGCCCCAGCAGCGTGTCCTGCCACCGGCACCTCCTGAAAGGGACCTTCCGCCGCAGCCCCGGCCCATTGTCCCAGAGGATAATTGGAGGGAGAAGTGAAACGGGGCTGTAATGAATTCTGCTGCTATTCAGCGGGCCGGGAGGCAGAAAGCTCGCTGCTCCTGCCAAAGTGCTGAGGCTGCTACTTCCATTCTGCGGCCGGAGGGGAGGTCTCTGGAGGGCAACTTGCTATTGAGGAGGCTCTGGGGTTGAAACAACACCCGGCGTCTGAAGTTTTACTCTTTCTGTGTGAATGTGCTCTGATGTGGCTGTGTGCAGGGTCCTTCCCTGCGGGCTTGGCAGAGCTGTAGCCAAGCTGCTGGTGCTCCCTGGCTTGCACAGCCCACGGCTGTGGCTGTGCAACACGTTGGTGCGTCGCCGTGCCCCTCACTGTGCTGTGCTGACACCAGCCTCAGCTCTGCTGCCCTTCTCCTCCGGCTGCTCTCGGGGGCTCTGCCCGGCCAAATCCTCATTCTCACCTCCTTGGGGTCCTGTGCAAAGCTCCCTGGCCATTGCAACCCCCCCCTCAGGCCCCAGACCGATGCCTGACCCACCCCAGCAGCCAGAAGCAGAAGCACAGCTCCCCCAGCCCCCTGCCAGGGGCTGCACTGCCCCTCCCCTCCATGTTTTTGGGGACGATGGAGTAGCCCCAGAGGGGGGACCCAGCCTAGGGGCAGATGGAAACCCTGTGCTGCTCTTTCCAGGCACCCCAAAGCTGTGAGGGCTGGATGGTGAGGCATGTGTGTGGTCCCCCTCACGCAGAGGCAGAGCCCGTGGCGGGCAGCTCCTCTCCCACGCGCTCTTGCCGGTAGCTGGCTGGCTCCAGACATCTTGCGTCGGTCTGTGGAGCCCGCCTGCAGCTGCTGCCGAGCGCCTGCTGGGGTCTCAAACGAGAGGTGAGGTTCCCCCACCTCTCAAAAGCTTGTGGACCTTCCCGGCAGCATCTGCGTCGGGGG
>NW_008617521.1:0-3584 GCF_000691845.1 Merops nubicus | reverse complement strand
CTCCGAGGAAAGCTTTCTGCCAATTTGCCAGTGCTGCAGAGGGACTGGTGCCAGAGGAAGAGCTGGCAGACTGCACAGGGGTTGGCCTCCCACACACGAAGCCGAGAGAGGGTGCAGGGGTGCCCATCTGCCTCCCTGTGCCAGGGAGGCACACAGGGGCAGCAAGCCGGTGTTACACGGCAGTCCCCAGGGATGCTGGTGTTGCTCCTGCCCTGAGGTACACTGGCCTTCTTTTATGTCCAGACACTCTTTAAGCAAGTGCATAAATAAATCCCTTTCCCTTCTTGCCCATCGGGATGACATGGTTTTAAACCTTGCAAGGGGATTTAGGGCTTTTGTCTCTGGCCCGGCAAACCGGGCGGGCGTGCAATCAGCAAACCACTGGCAATGACAGCCACCACAATTCCCTGCACCAGGGCCATAACGAGCGGGCAGGGGAGCCCCAAGCGCTGCACACTGAAGAGCACGGGAAGACAAACAGGACTTTGTCCCGAGGTTTAGAGCAGGCTGCAGGCATCCCCAAGGCTAAATGTTCTTCCCAGCACATGGTGCTCTTGTAACACCTTGGCTCAGTGGAGCTTAGTGGGCTGCCACACGTGCCAAGGAGAGCCCTCCTGACCTCCCTGGGAAACGACTCCAGTGAGCAATAAACTGGCTCCTGTTTACTTTGGGCGGGGGGTGGGGGGGGTGGGGTGTCTCGGTGGGCTTTAGAGCAGGAAGGACACGTCTGAGCTGTGAAAACTGGCTGACACCAGAGCCATTGCTGGAGCAGCCTGCAGCCGCCAGCAAGTACATGGGGCCAGCTGGGGTCTGAGCCTCCCCGGGGAAGGATGGAGGGCCATGGACAGCCTGTCCTGTCACACCTTTTCCTGTCCTGTTTCCCATGGATGATGGTTAACCATCCCCGTCTGCAGCGTGCTCCTCCAGACAGGTAAACACCAGCTGATAAGGGAGCCCTCTCCCCGTGCAAGGTCTGCTGCAGGGGTGAGGGTGGGAGAGGAGAGCAGTGGCCGTGCCATGGGCTATCCCAGCATGTGAGGAGATCCTGAAGGTGCCCTGTGACCCCCATGCTCACCATGTCACTGGCTGAGCAAGCACAATGCAGCTCATAGCCGTGCCCCTTTGCCTGTTTGCCTGCTCCCATACTGTTGCCCTTGCCCACCTGTCCAGCAGTGGCTGGCCATGGTAGTCTAGCCCCAGGTCCCTGTCACTTTTGGGAACATAGGACTCAGCATCAGACCCACGCTCAAACCTCCAGGGAGAGCTGACCCAAAAAGGCAGTGCCACAGGCAGAGGGCTGCCCACAGCCTCTGCCTGCAGCCTGCCCACACGCAGCTGAGCCCAGCAGGGAAGGCAGTGAGCGCCAGCATCGTCTGCAAGCACAAACAGCTGCTTGGAGCCCTCTCAGAAACACCAGCCCAGGCTGTCCAGCTGCCAGCCCCTCTGTTTCAGAGCACAATGAAAGCTAACGGATGGCTGAAAGCAAGTCACCCCATGGGAAGGAAAGCATGGAGTTCTGTGCTGTGGGACAAGCCAGCACCAGCCTCATGGTGAGGAGCAAGGCTTAGCTGCAGGGAGAAAGGGAGCATCTATCAGGCCCACCAAAGTCCTTGCCACGAGACCCTTGTATAGCTGCTGACTAGCTGGAGCCCTCCCAGATGTAGAGCAGGGGATGAGGGCTCAAATTTACCTGTCCGTTCCCCATACATGGGACTGGTTCACCTGGGAACACTGCCTAATGGAAGTTTGTTCCAAGGCATCACCCTCCCCAAGCTCCCCCATTCCCTTCCAGGCTCATCATCTCCTTCAGCACCCACTGAGATGCAGCCCTGAAGGACGTCTTGGTCTCTCCTCCACAGCCAGAAAGAGCCCTGGTGTTGCCTTCCATTTACAGGTCGCAGTCAAACCCCTGACTGCAAGAGGCCATTTGCTCTCTGCCACCACAACCCGGATTCATTTCACTGCTGGGACAAACACAGGTTGTCTTCCAGGTCCAGAGCTGGGCCTGTTGCCAATGGAAGCAGGGGATGGGGCTCAGCCTGGTCCCAGAGCTGCAAACAAAGCCAAATGTTTCCTGAGCCTGGCAGGATCAGCCTGTGTTGGTCCTGCTTCATACTGGTTGTTAGCCTCAGTGAGGATACTGCACTGCTGTGCTGGGCTTAGGCCCAGAATTGTGTCCCCTGTTTGGCAGATGCTCTATGTGTGTCGGCACTGCCAACAGAGATGGGGGTTTTTCTGTGCCTGGGCTGCAGCAGGGCTGTGGGAGCCAGGGCCAGGCAAGATACGTAACCGCGAGGTTCGCCACGTGTCTCTACATCCTGCTCTCTCTCTTGGTACAGACACTGTCCAGATTTCCAACGTCAGAGGGAGAGACACCAGCCAGATTGTTTTACAGTTTCAAGAACTCATAATGTTTTCCAGAGTGCAGAGCTGCAGTCCATCTTCTGCAGTAGAAAGAGCTGCGACAGCCCTCTGACCTCCTCGGCAGCCAAAAAAAGCCAACAAAATGCAGGGTGCCCTCGGAAAGGCTTTGTGAGGCCCCTGCTGTGTGCCCACGTCCAGAATGGTGTGTGCCACCCCAGTCCCTGAGGACCCGCAGCAGAGAGCAGCCTCCTCCCGGTGCTGCCTCGGCTCACGTCTCCCTTGCGGGGCAGGCACGTTCACCGGTGGTGGCCCCGTGGGTGCAGCTGGGTGGTGCAATGGGAGCTGACAGCCCACGGATGGTGTGGGACCCCGCTTGGGGGGAGGGACCCCGTGGAGGGAGGCCCTGCTCTGGGAGCGATCCTAGGCGTGACTTCTGGCAAGGTGCTAAGCAGCAGCAGCCTGGGTCGGAGACAGGCTGTGTTTGCTCAGGGGGCTGAGAGGACACAAAGGGAGACAAGGCTTTGCAAGGAGTCACAGGGTGACCCAGCCCTGGCTCTCAGCCCCTTGTCCATTGCATGTCCCAGTCTCGTGGTGAGGCTGAGTCCCAGGCTCTGCTTTAGCCATGCTGGTGTGCTGCCAGGCTCTTTACAGCAGGTCTGCTTTAAGTTAAGCGAGATCCTGCTTTTGTATAGCTGAACCCCTTGGGAGTTTGGGCACGGAGCCTTTGCCCCTGTGGGCAGGCTCCTGGTGCTACCCCTGTGCGGTGGGAGCAGGCAAAACTGAGCCAGGGCCAAAGGCTTTGGGAGGACACGCCAGGGTGGCACACCCCACCTGCGTGGGACACCGGCTGTGTCCCCAGGGTGACAGGGCACGGTGCATGCCAGGCCATGCCCTTCCCTGAGTGTTTGCTCCCCTCAGGCTCGAAGGTGAAACACCATGCCGGGCAGATAAGAGTTAATGCTGCAGCAGTTATGCTGAGCTGGCTTTATTGGCAATAAACCCCAGCTGGAAACAGCTTCCTAATCATTAGATTGCAGGTAGTCCTACCTCCATGGCTGTCCTTCAGCAAGAGCACCTCTGCTCTGCCCTGCCCCGCTGTCCCCACGCCCCCTCAGCAAACGCCCCGGGGGGATCTCCGCTCCTGCCCCGCACCCCTCCGGTGCCACACGGCCTCGGTGCCACCCTCCTTGTGGCGCTGGCACGCAGGACACGAGTCCCCA
>NW_008617520.1:24270-30268 GCF_000691845.1 Merops nubicus | reverse complement strand
GCTCCTCCCGCCGCCGCCGCCCGCGGCCCTCGCCCCGCGCAGGCTGGGGGCTGGTGCACCCTGGCGTCAGCCATGTTTGGGTGGGCATGGTAATGAGGGACCTTTCCTCCACCTTCGTGCGCCTTGGGTTTATTTTTTGTTCAGGGTTTTAATGGCTGCAGGTCTCTGTGTACTACGGAATACCCACAGGGCGGATTCATGCCTACAGTTTTCTCCCAGTGATTTTTTTTCTCTTCAGTTTTCTTATTAATTCTACTTATTTCCCGTGCCCGTATTGTATGATTTTTTTCCTGTTCGCTCTAATACTAGCAAAATTAGAATTTCTTTGCAAGGCGTTGCTTTTGTAGTGAAAGTAAGTGAGTTGACTGAAATGTGTCTGCACAGTCACACTGACCTGCCACGCGAGAGGCTGCAATGGGATTTGTTCCATTTAAGTAAATTGCACTTTGTTTTATTTGTAAAGATGCAGTCAAGATCTCTTCCTCATCAGCCATTTTATTTTCTGTGCTGTGTGGTATTGCTACAGAATAAGCTTCCTGCTGTAGTATTGATTTCTAAGAGAAGCCTAATTATTTTTAAATACTACGTAAACATCAATATGTCATTGCCATACTGTAGGACAGGGAACCAAATCTCTGCTTTCCCCGCCAAAGAAAAGGGTAAAGATTTTGTTATCCAATGTCACGTACATGTGTACTGGATGCATTACGGAGGCAGCTTACTCCATTTGATTAAAAAATGATGATAGCATACTCTTGAGTTTTTTCTTTTTTATTTTTAGTACTCTCCCATTATCAGGATCTCTTAAAAAAGAAAACTTTCAAAAGAAATCTCAGGAAAGATTGCTTAATTTTGCCAGGGCTAATCTGCAAGGTTTTGGTTTATGCATAGACCATGTGAGGCTAGCGCCAGAACTACCGCCTGCATCCCAACGCTCCCTTTGGGCTCGGCTCTGCACTTCGCATGCGAGAACAGAAAATCTCATTGGTTTTGATCTGTCCATGAAAAGCTAAACCGTTTCATAGCTGCTCGGATGTGCCACCAGTCGTGCAACTGAGTAAGTGAAACTGCTAATGCATCTCAAAACTGGTTTTGCAGTATGAGCTGATTCCTGTTGACCTTTAGTGTCTTGTCATTCTTATAGTTCTCTTCTTTCTTGCAGGCAAGCAAGCAAAAACGTGGTAGGGTGGATGAGAACCATATAGATTGAACACCTCTGCCATCTCTTTTCTTTGCTGTACACTGTAAGAACCTGTGTGCACAAAACCTGTATGCACAAAAATGTTGAATTTATCAGAAAAGAAAAAAATATCACAGGTTATTCAGAAACATAATCCACTAATTAGAGCTATTCCTTTTGCTGTAAATTGCATTAAGATATATTTGAGCTGTTGTTCAAGTGGAATGGAATTATATCACTTGGGAAATATTTGTAAGGAATCTTTCTGGGAAGACAGTTTTTTTTTTTTTTCTGAAAATTTCTGGTATACAACCAGAAGTGTCCTCAACATTAAGGACATGTTCACCTGTGTCCCCATCTACTTTCCATTGCTCTGATTGTTTCACTCATATCAAGGAATAATGTTCTCACTCAAAGGACGAAATACCTGTTGATTTTGGAAGAACAGTTTTGGGTCCTTTGCGTATACAAGTTTATAGGTTGGCATGGCAATGGATTGTAAAAAATGGTAATACCAGTAGCAGCTTTTCCATGTGACTTTAAAGATCTCTGAATTCTCAGTTGGTTGCAGAATAACTTTGACATATCAGCAAGCAGCATCTGTAAACTTAAGCGAGTTCCTACTTCCTTGAAATTCAATTCGAAGTAACCTTGCCATTGCTCAGGTAATGTTCTTGAATAATTTAGGGAAAAAAGTATTTTCCACAGATTATAACTGAGCACTATTCCAAGCTGAAGAGCTGGATACTTAAATCCTGACAATCTCATACAAAGTAGTATGAAAGAGCAATGGTAACTACTGAAGTGGTTGCTTTAGGCAATGACAATAACTGTGCTGAGCTTCCCAGAAGCCTCTACTGAAACAGACCTCTTCATTCTTACCCTTCAATTTAAGAGTAGGGACTCCTTATTTTCTGTATGGGAGAAAGGAAAGAAAAAAGTTGTGTAATGCTGTGTAGAGCAGTGCTTTGAATCTAAGTCATGGTGCCAGTAGTCTTTGAGAATTTTTTTTTTTTGCTGCTGGCAAATGATACTATTTTTGCATTTCAATTGTCAGAATTTTGTACTGCAGTGCTAATGATTCAGCATGCTCTTCTTAAGCCAAAATGGAGAAGGGATGGGAAACTAGTTTTTCTACAGTGGAATTGGTATCAATAATTTTCTTTTTGAAGGCATAGGGACTTACTGTAACATAACTTGAAAGCATGATTTATGTCATGAAATTAAATCATCAGATTTGAGGAGAAGCAAGATTTCTCCTAACCTATCTGTGAACACTTCAGCTTCTTTGCTTATGTATAAAAAACAGAGAAAGAAGTAATAACATAAATTCTTCCCAAGGACAACTTGATTTACTTATTGATCCATTCTAAAGCACAGAGTGCAGACAAATAAGGTCTCAGGGCAGCTATATATCTGGTAATGTCTAACTTTCAGTATTTGATTTTGCAACTTAAATAACTGAAGTACTTTAATGAAATATTTAATATACTTTTATGTCCTCTCACTTCTCAGAAGTGTGAGAAGATTTTATAACGAAGTCATCATCATCCTGTAGCTTATATGGTGAACTTAGAAAATGGAGATTTTATTTCAGGTTACCAGCAGTTATGTCTTTTGATCTTGACCAGTCGAGGGTGGAGTATTGTCAGAACTGACAGATTACTTCACTCAGCTCCAGCTGGAGGAGTGGTAGCTACTGAATTTGTTCCTTCAGTAAAGCACATATAAGAGAAGTCTGCAGAATAAGTGATACTTTTTCTCCATCTGAATAGGCAATTACAGTTAGCACATCATGTAAGTCTTGTGAAATATTTCAGCAAAGCTGGTTTGTGAAAAGAAGATAGTAAGAAATTTGTGAAAGTGAGTGAGGAACTACAGTAAGGTAAATAAAGTCTTTAGAGTTTACATGGAATGAGAAGAAAAAAATGACATGCAAGAACTCTAGGTTGTAACATCCTCTGTCTTAGGTATTTCTCTTGGGCCAGTGATTTGGAGAACTCATACAAGCTGTTAAGATCACATCTATTGATAGTGGACTATTCTGAGAAAGAAATCTTAGTATTTTCATCAAATGATTGTGTTTGTCTTGCAACAGTAGGAAGCATTCTCCTGTAACTAAAATTTAAGATGACTAATCTGGGAGAGAAATTCTCCGCACTTGAGACTGTGCAGGGTTGTGATGTTAGATAAAGCCAGGAAGAACATTTTGTAGGAACTGAGAAGAAATTTCCCAGCGGTGTGGAATAGATGCAGTGTCGCTGAAGTAAACACCCATGTTTACAGCAGGTGTGAATTTAGTCTTGCATCTTTAAATAGTTTTGCTATAGTCTAAATTATTCAATTGTATAGAGGCACCACAATCAAAAGCTTTCACTTTTTCTAATGCTTTCAAGTCCGCTGTAGTCCAAAGAGCTTATTTTTTATGATGTAAAGTAGTATGTGTGACATGCATTTGCACATCTCAGATAGCACTGAAGAATGTACAGAAATGTAAGTTTCATTGTATAGAATATAATTCTCTTTCATTAGGATTAAGTACATATTGAGTCTATATCTGTTACTGACAAGCTGTATTAAACTAGATAGGGCAAAATCCTCCAGGTCATGCTGAAGAGCAGCGTGATGGCTGCTTCAGTAGGTAGACAATAATGGGCTTGCCAAGGCCAAGAGGCTGTGGTGCATATTCTTGTTTCCGCCCAGGAACACAATGCTGCATTGCAGCAGTAATTCAGTCTGTGCCGTGAGTACTCTAACACAGTGTAACTTGCTGAAATAATTATCTGTACACAGATTCTCCTGGCGATAGCCATTCTCCACAGTCACAGTACTCCCACAAAACCTGGCTTGCTCCTGCAGTCTTCTTTCTCTCTTTCTCACTCAAATCTGATGGTCATTAGCTGTTTTTTCCCATCCTGTCTGCACCGGTGGCCTGGTTCCTTTTTGCAGACTCATAGCAAACTGTTGCTTCTAAAACTTTAGTTTTCCTTGTTCTATGTTGGTTGTTCCCATTATGCTTTCTTCTGTCTGGCTCATAGACTCGTGTTTGAGATGCATTTTATAGGTTCCCTTCAGGGTCCAAAATGTTCTCTTCTTCACTTTCGGCATGTAATTCTCATCCAGTAAATTCACACAGGCTGAAACCTTTGGCATGAATATCAGTCAAGATCTTTTACAAACATCTGCCGTGGTGAGAATCCTGACTTTTAGTTCTGTGCCCTCTACTGAGTCGCCATACGGGTTTCTCCACTGGGAATCCCGCTGGAGATGCTGTAACCATGGGCACAAGCTGTCGGTGTGTGGGACTGAACGGGTACCCTGTGCTGTCAGCCTGCTTTCAAAGCAGAGATTGGAGTAATGTGAACTGGCTACAGCTTTCTGTTGCACCCTGCCACCCCCACAGCAGCGTGCTGCTGTGTTAACTGCTGCACTGGAGAAGAACGCAGAGCTCTGAAGAACAGAATGTTAATCTTTCTCTCCCTTTAATGGCAAACAGTGAATTTAAAAAGGTATCTGTTCTTTCCTTTTCCTATTTTTTAGGTTGTTACAGTAGCCTTCTAGAAGGTTATTTTCTGTCTGGACCTTCTCGATAGCTTTTTATGAAATACGAACATACTATTTTATATTTTTCCCCCTTCTTTCCTTCCAACTCACATTGAAGATAGAAACCATTTTTGATCAAGGAACATTTGAGGATTATTTGTAGTCCTTTAAAATTTGAATGTAGATAATTTTGCCAAATTGCCGTGTTTTTGCCGGGTGCAAAAATAAGATAATAAATAAAGTACACTGTGTTAGAAAAGAATGGAGAGTTTATTGGGCTTTCCTTTTCAGAGAGGAGTGCTGATTTTAAAAAAAGAAACAGAGTATAAAACTGTGTTTTAATTTATGTCAGTAGAGCATTGCTGAAAGTTCTTTTAATTTTTAGGTGTATCAGTTGTTGCAGTGTTATCGTGGGATGTTTTAACATGAAGTTGCTTAACAAGTGGCTTTTTATAGTCTCGAGCTGTAATTGCAGGAACATGGAGCAGTTGTACTCATTATATTTTCAAATTTGTAAGCCAGTAAGACACTTTTTGTGCCTGTTTTTCTGAACACATAGTGAAAATCTCCAGCCTCGTAACTTTTAATTGTTCACTGATGCTACAAAGTTGAGAGAACTGGAAGTCTGATGTTTGTCTAGCAAGGGTCTGTATATTGGCATCCAGATCTGTCTAATGGGGATGCATCGAAAAGGAGCCCAGCGTGAGGATCGTCACCAGTGTCACGGTGAGGAGGAGCAGGCAGTGCTGGACAGAACTGGTACAACTCCCATACTAGGCATTATGTTTTGGGAGAGAAGTGCACGCAGCACAATTTTTTGATGTGTCTTTTGGTGCTCTGACTAATGAAGTTTGTTTGAATCGTACTGCAAACACTTGCAGTTTGGTCAGCGGAGGCTTTACAGGTCTTATCTCCCTGTGCCAGCATTTCTGAAGTAAAAGTTCTGTAGTGAGCCTAGATCTCCCAGGGAGCTAATTTGGGTCTGAATTCCCTGTCGCAAGGGATTATTATTGCTTAATCTGCTAATAATGTGGCAGTCTAATCAGGTTACTTTGCATCTGCACGCTGATACATGAAGGCTTGATTAATCTTCTGTAGAAGAAAATAACAAAATTTCTGCTGTGTCCTGAGAAATTAAATTTGGGTCTGCAGTTTGCTTGATGTGTCAAAGATGACTCACTGTTATATCTTTTAGTATGAGGAGGTGATAAGAGATTTTGACATACTAAGGACATCATGGCCATGTCTGATCATGATACAAGTAATGATCGGAAG
>NW_008617520.1:21354-24239 GCF_000691845.1 Merops nubicus | reverse complement strand
GAGGACCTGTTCTATGAAGACAGGCCGGGACAGTTGGGATTGTTCAGCCTGGAGAAGAGAAGGCTTCAGGGAGACCTTATCTTAAAGGGGGCTGCAGGAAGGGTGAGGAGGGACATTTTATAAGGGAGTATAGTGATAGGATGAGGGATCATGGTTTCAAACTGAAAGAGGGTAAGTTTAGGTTAGATGTAAGGAAGAAATTCTTTAATATGAGAGTGGTGAGACACTGGAACAGCTTGCCCAGAGAAGTCATGGATGCCTCATCCCTAGATGTGCTCAAGGCCAGGTTGGATGGGACTTTGAGCAATCTGATCTAGTGGCAGGTGTCCCTGCCCATGGCACTGGGATTTGAACTAGATTATCTGTAAGGTTCCTCCCAACACAAATCATTCCGTGATTCTGTGAGAAATCTAGCTTGTTTATGTGATGTAGTGTTGTTTCCAAAAGTTTGTTTATGCTCACTCAGATTATAGATCAATGTAAACTCAGTGGTAGAATAATTTTCTAAATGGTCTTCTAACCTAATCATATACTGTTCAGCAATTCCTATTCTGTTAAATTCTCTTAAAAAATACATAGACCTGTCAGGTCTGTTTAAGATTCGTTGGGGGGGAAAGGGGACAGGGCTGAGGGAATTTTATATAAAAAAAAGGGAATACTGTCTTTATTTGTTCATTTTAGCTCTGGAAAAGTCCAGACAAATATTACATTATCCAGTAAATTTGGTAATAAAAATGTTCCTTCAGTCTTTTCATCTGATACGTGATGTCATTTGAGTTATGGAAAGGATGAGTGAAACTGCCTGGAAACAGAATGAAATCAATCCATCAAATTCCATAGTCTAGGTATAAAGGTAGAAAAAAAAACGAAAAACAAAACACACAATCACCAAACAAAACAGCTCTAGTAAGGCTAAGTTATATTTTAGACATTTTACTTTTAATCCAAGGTGCTGGTAATAGCATAGTATCATAATATTTAAAAATATATGACAAGATTTAGGACTTGGAGTTGAAAATGATCCAGGTAATGACAGTCTACAATACTGAATCCTCTAGTTCATTAGTAAATATGGTGTTTTATTATGTAGATTTTTTAATGATACTTCACAGAAGCTGTCCCATCACATAATGCTGGATTACTCATGAGACTGTGTAGAAGGTAGCTAGTAGTGGAACGAGTGAAAGAGTAGTATAACAGAATTTGGTACATTTGGAATATAGGATATTTCCTAATTACTATTTGATGCTAATGAAGAACTTCAGTTTAATAGCAGACTAGATCCAAGTGATGAGGGAACTAAAATAACATTTTGTAGGTCAAAGTGCTGAAGTTTAATACTGTGATGTAAATAAAAGAGGGCTTGTTCAGAGGTTGATGTTTAGCCGAACTGTGCTGGTGCGTGACTGTACTGGGTATCTCCCGATTCAGTCTCCACTCGCCAGCATTCGTATCCAGACCTAGCTGGGGCTGAGTGGTTTGGTGCCCATGTTGTGTGTGGGTATGATTTGTGTCACAGAGGGGGGCTTCTGCGCACATCCTGGGGTGTGTTCTGGGGGTGCTGAGCATGGAACAGCATACACCTTGCACAAACCAGCTGGGCCACGTTTCGAACATTTGTGCCTGGTGGTAGCGTCTGGTGAGATAGGACTCCTCATTTGCTTGGGTACTGGATCCTTTAGTACAGAGGGCTAGTTATTAAACCGTGCAGTCTGAGACCACTGGTGGATTTGCGGTGTATCCTGAAGGACTATCCTGCATCCTTGATGCAGTCTGACCAATGGTGTATGTTCAATTAGGAAACCAGTATTGTTGGAACCAAGCCGTGGTCTGCTGAGCCATTCTGCCCACACTTGCTCAAGTCCTGCAAGTACAGTAAGTCTGTACAGTGATAGTGCCATGGATAACATGCTGCTTAATGGAAGGGAAATTAACACTGTGATAATTGATCCTGTGCTAGGAATAAAAGTATCAAACCCAGTTTATTCTGGAGTGTAGTAAACCAATGTTTAATGCATGACAGGACAGAATGATGCAATTTCTGTCGGGATTGGCTCATCTGTGAGAGCTCCAGATAAACCATATTGCTGCCCTGCAAGTTACTATATCTAAAATAATTACTATAGATAGGGCCTTTTAAAACATTTTAATAAACATTGATAAGATGGCTTGTGCCTTTTTGACTGAAAATGTATTTTGCTTATTAAAGTTAGGGAAGGTTTTCAAAGCTACAAAAGCTGATATAGTTTCAATTGTGCAGCTATTATATGAAATACAGAGATAACATTGTTTCATTTTGACATACTCACTGAACTGAGAAACTGCCCTCATTTGCATCAGTGTAACAAAAGGTAAAGTTTGAAATGTGACTAAAAGTAGTGGTTGAAGTACCACATGCTCTGGCTTGCAGTCCTAGAACTCCATTAGGGCTGCTCAAATATTTCAACTTAATGCATTATTGATATTTGTATTCTAGTTGTACCAAGGTATCTCAGTCAGAGCTAAGAGCTATTAAACCATACATGGATTAGGAGCGGGTGTAGTCCTTTGAAGAGTTTACAACCCAAAAGAGATAAAAATGCCTGAACAGACATCCATTAGCCCAGATATACAGGATATAGTGTTAGGATTTCTCTTTTGCTTTAAGAACCCTTTTTCCCCATTATACTGTTTTGTGTATAGCTCATAAGCTTGATTTTTAAAAATAACTAATATGGGTCAAAACAAAGCCTGATACTAGTTCCATCACATGTGGAACTCTTCCAGTGACAGTGGTGATTATGAAGCAGATCACAAGTCAGGCGGCTCTATGGTGCTTTAAAAATTTGGGCTGACTGCCAGAGCTGGAGTTACTGAGAGGAGGCAGTAACAAGAGGGAGAGGGGT
>NW_008617520.1:0-21323 GCF_000691845.1 Merops nubicus | reverse complement strand
TAGGGAATGAATGAAAAGAGGTCACAATGGAGTTTAGTAGGCAACTGGAATGAAGTTCAACTTCCAAGTCCTTGGAAACTATTGAAAACAGTAGTTGTCCTGTCAGTCACGAGGCTGGTGATAGTACTTGTGGTGGCAGAGGTTTTAGTTCTGTTGTTGCGAAGTCTCATCTCGATAAGCTGTGGGCTGGGTTCCAGTGGCTTAACGCCTTTCCTTCTGCTCTGTCACTGAAGCAGCTGTGTGGTGCTTCATCTCCCAGTTGTTCTGCTGACAGTCCTGTAGTAATTTGCAGTTCTTGGCTGTGTGTGAGTTCATCAGAACACGATACAGCCTTTGTCCTATGGACCAGATGTTGCAGCAAGTCCCTAAGAGAAAGCCGAAAGACCACCTGTATTTGAGCAATTTCTGATTAGCTGTTCTTGATTAGACTCCATGTGTATTCCCTCTTTGGGGTTTTCATGAAGCTTAACACGTAATCTAAATCCCTTTTAAGACTCTTAATTGTGCAGATAGCTTTGCACATACTAGTTTTATCCCGTGATTAGTGAAGAATTTTTCAAAGAACCTTACTCCCCCAGATCCTGTGGTTACCTTCAGTATTGCAGCCGCAAGCAAATCTGTCTTTTTAAATGATTCATTGTATTAAAGAAAAACACATATTCAAATGTAGACATTTTTGTGTCTGTACATACATGTTAGAAACAGCAGGTTTTTAAAAGGGATTTGGTTACAGCTTTTCAAGTGTTGCAGATGTGTTTATTTCCTATTTCTAAGAAACTATCTAAAGCATCAAAGCTCATAGGAGATGAGCATCTCTCCTTTGGAAATACGATTGTGGTTATATATTCCTTGATGAAGGATACAGGAAAATAAGTCACCATTGCTCTTGAAGCACTAGGTGCATCCTATACATAAAATTTTTACTTGCTGCATGATTTTCTGAAATGGTTTGAAAACCTTAATCTACTTTATTTAAAATATATTTTTAATA
The DNA here is from genome assembly GCF_000691845.1 of Merops nubicus. Classification (NCBI taxonomy): domain Eukaryota; kingdom Metazoa; phylum Chordata; class Aves; order Coraciiformes; family Meropidae; genus Merops; species Merops nubicus. The sequence goes on along the minus strand of NW_008617520.1, from coordinate 20,332 downwards.
AATTAAAGTACAACATTTAAGTCAGGAAGTAGTGGTATTTGGCTCCTAAATTTTATGTAAAGTATATACCCCATTATGGCTGAAAAGAAGGATCTTCTTATACTGTCAAAATATGAGCAATTAACCTCCCAGTCTTTAGGAAATAACAGTAATAAAAAAAAAAACAAATGACAAAAATAAGCAAAAAAACTCCTCCTATCACTCAAACCCCAGAATCCACTTAGCAAGGTAATGAAATGTATTCTCCATAAATATTTAAGACCAAACAGTGGACTTAATTCCTACAGTTTTGAAGTGTTTTTTTTCATCCCTTCTCTTTTTCTCCTGTTGTGGAGTCATTAAAATAAGCAAAACTGGATAAACCAAAGCACATGATTTTTAAATTGTTTCTTCTGCATAATATAATATCCTTTTTATTTTTTTTTTTTCCCAGATACTTTCTGTAGAAAAAACAGAATTCTGAAACAGAAGTCCTTACTCTTGATTCCATGGTATCAAGGACTCATCAGGCACCATCTTCAATCTATTTCTTCAATATTTTTTCCTAAGCAGAGGAAGAGCTTTCTTCAGTGCTTGTCCATCTGTCTCAGCTGAACTTGACTTCCTGACTATCTTTCTCATATTACAAATGCCTAAGAATAGCAAAGTAGTGAAGAGAGAACTAGATGATGAGGTCATCGAGTCAGTTAAGGACCTTCTCTCTAATGAAGACTCTTCAGATGATGCCTTTAAGAAGAGTGAACTTATGGTTGATGATCAGGAAGAGAAAGATGTAGATGTTGAAGAAGGCTCAGATGTTGAAGATGAAAGACCTGCTTGGAACAGCAAACTCCAGTATATTCTGGCACAAGTTGGATTTTCTGTGGGATTAGGGAATGTGTGGCGATTCCCATATTTGTGTCAGAAAAATGGTGGAGGTGAGTCTTGTGATACCTAGTCCCAGCTAAATGATGAAGCTGACTTTTCACATTTAAAAGTTGCTGTTTTAAAGTTACTAAGTTTCAAAGTTACAAAGTTTCATTAAAACCTGCTCCAGTATGACAGGTTTTTCTTTTAATTTCTGCTATTCCCTTTATTTAAATAGACACATCTGTCAACGTAATTAGAAGATTCTTCCTAGATTCCATATGCTCATTTTAGGGGAGAAAGTTCTTGGTATGACTTTTGCCAGTGGTCAAACTGGTGGCTAAGCAAAATGCATATTTATGGAGGGGTTGCCTTACTTAGGACCTGGCTGTTGTTGTGCCAAAGTCTTCCTTATAGTACTCAGACAATAAATAAAGACATTAAATCTATACTTTAAAGACCTAAGCAATATTAGATCACTAGTATTTAGTGGTACTAAGCTTTGCACCTTTACTTTTTAGTTGCTTTTAGCTCGTAGGACATTTGATCATGATTTACTTTCTGCAGGAACACAAAATACTGTATGAATCAAAAGGATTTTTTTACCAATAATGAATTATTTAAATAATTAAATTAAGGGAATGCATTTAGGTTTTGCTGTTATATAGTTAACTTTCCTAAATAACAAGTTAACCTTTCACTTAGAACAATAACATCAAGCTGTTTATTTGTTAGCTGTCCATCTATGGTCTTGAATGAAGTATGAAGTATGAGGCTAGAGACCTTCCTTTCTCTGTGAAGGATGTGTTTTTATCCTGTGCTAGACTGTATCTTACAATACTACATTAATGAACAACCCATTGGAGCTAATGGTTTAGTTGAATTCAAAACACACCTACCACTTTTTATTATCTCTATAGTGAATCTGTACTACAGAACAGAAAATGGAGAACCCTGTTTTATTCATGCTGGATTTTAAATGTTGAATGACAAAACTGATGTAATTGAGGAGTATAGAAATGAGTCTAGAATATAATGAGAATATAGTTCTGTACTTTGTTTTCTCTCAGTCAGATCAAGCATTAGAAATGGAGTTTATACTTTCAAATATTCCATCTCCGGGATAAAGTCTAATTTCTTTTATATCTAGTTATTGTAAGATTTTTTTTCCTTCACATTTAAGTTCCTTTTTTCCTCCTTTTTCTGGAGAGGAAGCCATTAAGTGGTTGATTTAATGATTTGTGTGGAATTGGAAATTTTCATCATCTGTAACTGCAATAAGAACTGTGAAAATACACTGAATGTAGTTTCTCAAAAAACAACTTTTCAGTGGATGACAATCTCATCAGGTTTACTAGACACAGGGTAGAAGTGATGACGTCACACTACTAGTGGAAAAAAATAATACATTTGTTAATTAACAATTGTTTAAACATAGTTAAATGTATAGCTATTAAAATGTTTATATTCTATATCATTTCTTCCTAAGTGTGGTGTCAAGATCTAGTCTCAAGGATAATGCATTACAGTGGTTCTTTTTTTATAGTTCTGTCCCTTTTGAAAGTCTATGATTCTTCTTTAAAACAACAGAAGAGATCTGTTGGTATGCTCCTTAAGCTGCTTGTTTCATACTGTCAGGTGCTTTTAAAGTTACTTTGACCGTGAGTGTAAATTTAATTTGGATCAAATATAAATATGTTAATTAATAATTTCACATTTTAGAAACAAACAAACAAACAGACAAACCAAACTCCAAATCTTCAGGGATTATGGCACTTCTTTAATCAAACTTGAAAAAGTAAATATGGAGTCCTTTCAGACTGAAATTGTTTTCCCCTGTCCTGTGATTGCAGGAACTTTGATGTGTAACATAGTCTGTGAAGACAAACTGTTTTCTCCACATGATTGTGACGTGTTTATCTGGCTTTTAATTATAAATTTACACCATTTTGATGAATTGCAGCCTTCAGAACAACAGAGAAAAAGCAAGTGAACATTAGAGCTAAAGCTTTATTTGTTTTCAAGTTGACCATAATGCAAGATGAAGAAGATGATACAAAACGTTGAAACATAAAGTACCTTGGTGCCTGCATGTGTGTGTGCAGAGGGACAGATAATACTCATAAGTACATAAAAGAATAGAGAGAGGGAGGGAGGGAGGGAGAAGTTCAAAGAAATGGGAAAAAAAACTTACACACATTTTCTGTGTGGTTCCAGTTTTCTGCTACATGTTATGACTTCTATGTTTCATTCTAGGTAAAATTGGAGTGGTTTTATTCAACCTATTCTAAATGTCAGTGCCAGTTCTGTAGTCTTTTGCTGAGAAAGCTTTACTATAAATACCTGTTAAAGTCTCTGATTATAAGGTCAACAGCCTTTCTTTGGATTTTCATTAGAACTGTTTCAGTGAAGCGTATGGCCTGATCTCCACCTTCAGTTTTGTCCAACCATTTTCCATTTTCTTGCCTATGCTTAAGGAACTTATGTGTGGCGAATACCAGTGAAGGTATTTACCTGCTGGTGAAGGGAATATTGAAATTTAAACCAGAAAGAAGTAAAATACGTAGTAACTCATTAGTTTCATTCAGAGTTTTCCTCCAACATTGTGTTCCAAAGTCACCATTAAAAGAGAAGGCAAATCCTAACCATGTAGTAATTTTCAATTTTGTGTTTCTTTTAAAATTCTGTGACAAGAAGAACAAACCCAACATAACAAACACAGAAAAGACACCAACAGGTTAGCCTAGATAGATGTACAGTATTAGAGATTTTTGTGGAAAAAAAAAAGGGTGTTTACCTCCCCATTTTCTAGAGAGATTTGGTTTGTTTATGGCTATGGCCTGTGGGATGCCAGCACCCTTAACTGGAGAGCTCTGTACTGCTCCAGTGAGGTACCTGTCTCACCATCTTTAGAGGTAACTTGTGTATCGCTGCTCTGCATGGATGCTTGGACCTCCATGGGTATCCTTCCAGTCTCTGGGTCTGTTCTGTACAAACAAAACAGCTTCCCACACCTTATTTTCTGTGATTCTTTAACAGTTTTTCCTGTTGCTTTAGTCTGTATAAATTCATAAACACTTAGAGCAATATCTGGTATTTTTTTTATGGTCAACTAAGTTACAGTTAGACTGGATAGCTCTTTGCTGGCTTTCACACTTGGCTCTTTCCCAGAAAAAAAGTTTGTCATGAGGGGTGAGAGAAGAGGCTAGTACACACCTGGGATGAACTTTGATCCACTCTGTAGCTGTAATGCAGGAAGTATCAAGAGAAGAGAAAAAAAGAGGCTGAGAGGAATCTGAGAAAATTCCAGGGTGCTCATTTTCTTGACTTTGCATGAGAGAGAGGGCCCAAACCAGTTTTAGGCTCTGTCAGTGAGGTGCTGAAGGTGTTCAGCAGAGTTTTGAGGAATGGATTATGGGAGTTGCCTCCTTTGCCTCTGTCCTCACCAGAGGTCCTCCTTACCCCTGGTATGCAACACCCAGTCCCCATCTGGCAATTAAGGCACTCTTCCGCTCTTTACACCTAACAGATAAAAAAGCTGTTTTTTCCTTTTTTCCAAAGGTGACTTGCATTGAAGCTGGGTATGCTCTAACTTAGCTTTAAAGTTTTTTTTTTTTTTACATTTATCATTTTTACACAATACAGTTTTATTTTTCACTCCTTTACTGTATGAAAACAAACGTGTTTTTGTTCAGATAGGCACAGTTCCTGTATAGCAATTTCATAACCTGTGTTAGCAGGCAGTAGGTGCAGAGCTGCTTCAGCTTCCTGTGACTGATAGCCTTAAAAATAAATGGCTCGGGTGTACCAAGTCTTGCCATGAGGCTAATAACTAGTGACAAACTAGGCCTATATTTTCCTGCTGTTCATTGCTATCATCTAGTGAATAGCTTTTACATCTGTCACTCTTTTCAAACAAAGGAAATATTTAATGTTTGTTCCTGTTGTTTTCCTTTAGGATTAGCAGAAGTAAAAGGGTACTTTCACATATTTGGAAGTAACAAAAGCAAACTGAATTAGCAATTCTGCATTTGAGTGACTTACTATGAAGACAATTGAACATACTTATCTAAGAGATGCTTCTAGTGTTGCAGGTGTTGTTGGGGGGTCTACAAAGTACTGCATACTCCAAGTTTTTTGTGTTGCATTTTCATAAGCATTAACTTATTTTTCCTGATTTTTGTATTTTTAAGGTTAGTCTTTTTAATCTCATATGACAAAGTCAGAAGAACTAGTGAACAGTGATAAACAGATGAAAACTGAGCAGCATAGGGAAATCTGTAGCAGATTATTTTGCCATTATGTTTGGGAAAAATTGACATGGATAGTCAGATAATTTTTTTGCAGTTAAGTAGCCTGGATTTTATACTGAAGTACTAGCAGATTGATCAGGTAAGTTCTATGGTCTTCTAAAATGTGGAGCAATTATTGCTGAGGACTGCTGAGGAAATAATATATAAACTATTAAAGACTGTTAAAAAAACTGTTAAAGTTTTTAAAAGCACCCAGGCAGAATGGGTGCAAAATAAGTTTTCTCTTGGAATCCAACACAGTGGCTTCACTATTTAGCTTTTGATCAGTTATTTATGATTAGTGCCTTGAATTCACTGACAAGTTCGTTATTATTTCGTGAGTGCTGATGTAAACTATTACCATACTTGAAATCTAGTTGTACTTCATTGTGCTGAAAATGTCTTGGTTTTATTTTGCAGGTGTAATTTTTCATTAAAGCTTATTGGCTAAGGGCATTTTTCATCCTTAAAGCAGTTTTGTAAATAGGCACACCTGAACATATTTAAGCTGTGAAAGACTAGTGACAGGAAGACTATCCGATCAGTAGGATAGACTACAAACCTACAGATAAACCATGAAACCTTATGTCAGAGTTTTCTTGATAAAAGCAGTTTGTATTTTGTCGTGGTAAATAGTTTCACATACAGGAGCTTAGTAGACGGTAAATCTATAGTGTTCTGTTGCCCACTTGTCATAACTTAGAAAATTTTAATGTGTGGCATTGACAGTAAGTTGATCTGAATACCAGCTTCTTGCTAGCTTTCTGTTAGTAAGTGTCCAGTAAGCTGTAAGAGCTGGGATGTCTCTTCAAGACAGTGATAAAGCTTACCTTCACTGAGTAAAAATTAAACTGGACAGTAGACACCTAATTAAGAAGTAGCTCAGCAGGAGCTGAAGCAAATTTGGAAAGTTATTGCATTTTCTAATGTTACATCAAGAACAACTAGAAGAAAAATTCTTCTGTAATATCAAGATGGTAATGGTTATATCATCTTGCATTATTGTTTCTGAAGTGATTTTCCAGCTCCTTAATCATTATGACTATGAATCATGTAATTTTATGTTTTTTTTTCCCCCCTGAGCCCCCCTGAGCATCTATAAGAACTTAAATAAAATCCAATGTTAATATTGCACTTCTATCAATGTTGCCAAATGTAGCAGCTATTGTAATATCAAGAGAGACAATTTACCAGTTATCCTATTACAATGCTTTTGTTAAAATAAAAAAATGTAGAAATCAAATCAGTGCTGTACACAGTATTAACATTCACCAGTTCCTGAACTCTTTTGTGTCTTTGTTGTTCATTCTAGTGAGGAAGGATGAGTTTTTTTTTTCCAGATATTTCTATACTTATGAAGTTGAGATTAATTTTTTTAGTGTGCAAGTTTTTAAGGCCAAAGTATGCCAAAAAGAGACTTTACAGCAGAACGATTTTGAAAATGTAGAAAGGAGTCAGAATTGTGCAGTTCAGAATGTTGCTTAGCTGGTCAATGTAGCAAACAATGTAACTATTTGTAGGGGGCTATTCAAGGCCAGCATGTATAATTTATTGTTCTGATTCAAATAAAAATGACTGTTATCCGGTATTGTAACTCCAAAAACCCAAGTTTTCATGCACTGGCAAATAAGAGACATGCTGAGCTGTTTCCATATTGATTCTGTTTTATGATCAAGTGAAGATGTCTTAGAGGAGATGCTGTGGTTTCATGTTGACTGTGGAGCACAGAAGCCCATTGCAACGTGATATACAGCTGCATAATCCAGCTACATCCAAACTTTATTGCACTGAAACTCATATGTGCACTACTTTCCATTACGTCCTGCTTTTGGGGAGGAGCACAAGATCCAAAGGGAACTCATCAGGTTTGAATGATCAGAAGGCCAGCACTTCAGGTGCTCTGCACAAGCCCTTCAGTGTAGAGATGAACTTTGCTGGCTACTCACACTGAATTACAGGGTTGTGTTATGTATAGTGTAACGTGGGGGTTTCACACCACATTTATTTAACTCATTTAGTTGAATCTAACTGATAAATCTTAAAACTTACAATGATACTGCACCGTAAAACACCCACATCAGCCCAGTCTTTAAACATGTGCTTAACTTTGCAGCCTTGTGGTTAAGGTTGTGGACTGGGACACTGAAGAGCTGGGATCAGTTCCTGCTCTAGTGCAGTCATCCAGTGGGATACAGGGTAAGTCACTTAGGCCCAAATTTTTTGAGTTTTTTAGGCTTGTCTCTGCACAGCTCTGCAACACCTGTCTAATTAAGACCACAGGTATCATTTGCAATAGTAATTAAAAATCAATCTGATTTAAAAAACTATGTATTGTTTGCTTTAAATTAATTTTATGGCAAATTTTTTAAAGATAGTGATGTCAAAGCTTCTCATTTGCAATGTGAATTAACATTATACTTAAGTCTCACAGAAATTTTGAGAGAATGTTGATATTAAATCAAGGGTATTTAATGATATTATTTGTTATATATCTTCTTAAGGCAAACAGTCCCCCTCATCTTGGAATGTGGTTATTATTCTATTCCGCAGTTTTTGTCAGATTTATTTCCTTCTGTGTCATCTCTCTTTTCATGGTAGAAAGTAAATCCTTTGCATTCCTTCCTTTTTATGCATGCATGAGATGAACCATGAGAGACACCAGAGTACAGAGTGGGGTTGTAGCTGCTACCTCAGTAGAAATAATACCAAAGTAGGCAGTCAGTAGTGTGCTGAAATGGGTAGATAAACTATGATGTTTAGCTCTTTGAAGGAAGTATTTTAACCTCAAAACAGGTGTTACTGTTCAGAGCCTGGCATTGATTTTGACCAAATGCTGCTCAAACAATATAATTGCATGTCATATTATCATGTTCTGAAAATAAAACCCAAAGAGGTATCTCACTGCTAACAGCAGCCTATAGACTGTGGGGTAAATAAGATCATATTATTCGTCTGGTCCACAAATAGTTTTTCTCAGATTTTATTTCCTGTCTTTTTTCCTACTATTCTTAGACTCAAGACAGTTGCTCCATGCTTAGGTTCTTTCTAAGATCTCTATAATGGAAGATGATGTCCTGTTTGTGTGTATTTCATGAAGAGAGAAATAGCAAGTGGACCTAAAAAGGAGTGAATGTTACCAGAAAGTCTGAGGCCTCCTACACATCTTAGGAAAGTTTAACCTTATTTTAGAAAAGTTAATAATAAACTGTATTCCCTGAGAAGCTGCATACTAAGGACATGCAAATGGCAGTTAGTATTTTGATAGACTCCTAAAAAAAGTCCTAGAAAGTTGATGCTGGATGAAGAAACTTAAAGTAGACTTTAAAATAGACTGATTATACAACTTAATAGCTCTGAGTCTGAACTTCTGAGGTCTTTAGATCTTTGCTTTGTATCTTGCTCCGATATGCTGCAGTCTGCATCTCTCAAGGGCTTTTCTTTAGCTTTACAACGGCTACAATCAAAAGTCCTAAGCCCTTTGGGTTATTTGGCCAGCACAGCATTCTATCTGCAGCATAAGAGCCACACATTTGAAAACTAGGTGCCACGTTGCTAATTTCTGATGCCAGAATGTTTTGTTAGCTCTAGTAATAAATACACCACCTCATCGAGGAGGAAATTGGACTCTGAACTTGACGATGCACTTAGTGTATGGATGTATTTGCTTGCATTTAGCTTTACTTAAATAAATGGAGATATATCCTTAAGTTAGAAATGTGTATGACCACTTCCTGGGAATAAGACCTTGAAAAAAGGAATTGATTTCTATATATATATCTATAAAATCTGTATAACAGTTGCATTTTCAAATATGTCTCTAAGGAGAGTGTGTGTGTGTACTGCAAGATCTGGATCTACAATACCCCATGTCGTTTCCACCTTTTGTCTCTCGTCTTTGTCTGGAGCCTGGGTAGAAATGGGCTGATACTGTTTCCTGGATTAACTGTGTAGGATCATTATTCTGTACTTTGTGAAATCCACTTTCTGAGCATCTGACATGCACGTGGAGAAATCAACAGACATCTTCAGAAACTTCTGAAGATGGGATGAAATTCAGAATGTTTTATGGACAGTCTTTTCTGTCAAGATGTAGAGTTTTTAAAGAAATGTTGATTCAGCTCCTGGTTGCCTCACTATATTTCTAAAAAGTTTGTTCTAATGTCCGAATTTTCACACAAGTGAACAACTATACATAACAACTTTCTTTCAGTAAGGTTTGCTGCCAGATCTTACAATGCTTTAGAAATTCAGTGTCTCTTGGTTTTTCATATCTTATAAGATCTATAGAAAAGATTCAGATAAAATTACTCTTTGAATGTCATCAAGAAAGATTTGCACTGAATGGCAGTAATTCAAACTGTCAAATGAAGCTGTTGGAAGGCTACTCTTTTGTTGTGTCAAGTTCTGACTCTTTTTCCACTCACTCTGATTTATACTTTGTTCCTTTCATAGGTGCCTATCTTGTGCCATACTTAATCTTGCTACTGATAGTAGGGATTCCACTCTTTTTCTTGGAGCTTGCTGTGGGGCAGAGGATCCGCCGAGGGAGTATTGGTGTGTGGAATTACATCAGCCCCAAACTTGGAGGAATTGGATTTGCAAGCTGTGTAGTAAGTGTCTTAACATTAATTGTGTCGTTTGCTTTCACTCTGTATCATTTAGACTTTCTATTTCGCTGCAGGGAAAGGCCACTGATTTGTAGCTGGGTGTCAAGGTCAGTTTACAAAGTTTTGGAAGATCTTAAAACTTAGATTAGTATATTAAAAGTGTTGATATAGATGCATCTGTAAAACCAGTCAGCTTGCATTTTGTGATTCTTTTGGAATTAGGAACTATGGAACAGAGTAGTCTTCTGGAGAAAAATAGTGCTGTAGAAGTAGACATATTACATGATAAGTACAAAGAAAAGTGAAAGTTTAGAAAATTTCATGTACTTTAACAGGACAAACCATTCAGTTCTTATTTTGACTTAATGAAAATTAGGTTCAGTGGCTGGTGTGCAAAAGTATACAGAAATTCAATAGGGACTTTTAAAAAAAATGTAAAAATGTCATTAAATGCAATTTTTTTATCTGTTTTTTTTTTTTTTTTTTTTTTTTTTTTTTGTTGTTGTTCATTTTTATAGGTATGTTTCTTTGTGGCCCTGTACTACAATGTCATTATTGGATGGAGTCTGTTTTACTTTTCCCAGTCTTTTCAGCATCCATTACCGTGGGACCAGTGTCCTTTAGTTAAAAATATATCTCGTACTTGTAAGTCTATATTCTTAAAAGTCACAAAAAATATAGTTCTTAAAAATCATATAAAATACATAGACTTTGAGATTTTAAAACAAAGGGAAAAAACCCTCACAATTCAAAGAGATATCTGTGGGGAAAAGTGGTATATGCAAAGCTGGTTTCCACTTGAATAAAATGTCACATTATAATACTTGGAAAAAGTACAGCAAAGAAACCTAGTCTAAGATAAGTATACTGTATTTGGAAAGGAATGTCGCTATCAACAGCATTTTAAAGAGTAATGAAATTAGTAGAGTGCTATTTAGTGTGTTGCATAAAAAAAAAATATGAATACTTTTTTTCTGATGTTGATACTGCTCTTTACACTTAGTAAAAAAACAAAGGTCAGGGAAGAATGTTTCTACATGTCAATTAGAAGGATACTTCCTGGTGAAAAGCAAGAAGTGCTGCATTACTAACAAAGCAGAAAATGGAAAACTGTAAATGTCAATGAAATGCATGTGTTAAAAGCATTGTTTGCTGTGTACACCAATAGAAATGAGATAATAGGTAATTGGTTTATTCCTATAATGAGATGGTTTCATGTGGACATGCACAACAGCATTAGAAGTTCCTTATCTTTTAGTTGTTTCGTAGTTACACACTTTGCATTATCCTTGCTATAGAAATGTGAAATATTTCTTTTAATTTCTTTTTATTTCATATCCTAAATTTTCTTTACTTACCTTTTGAGGATTTTTTTACCCCTTTAACAAAGAAACATGACTAGGGACACTTGAAAAGCTGTATGATGTTTTTATAGCATCTTTTCCAGAGTTGCTTGCTTCAGTTGTTTGAAATAATCAGCATCTGTTAATGTTGCACACAGTCAGATTGACTGTATTCCACAAGCTATTGTCCATTAGTAGAGCCACAGTGGTTATGTATGTACTCTTATTCTGATTATTAAGATACAGTGTGTCAGCTTAACTTCAGCAGAGGTCATCTGAACTATACTTAAACAAATAAAAGTATTGTATTTGATAACATACTATCATTTTGGAAAGTTTATTTCAGTGAGATCCGACACCTCTGTTAGGTTTCTTAAAATGAGTATATTTTTCCTTCGTTTTCTTTAATTACTTGGACTCAGGTTGTATCTCAGAGATATGAATGCCAGATATGAATAATTTATTAAAAACTTAGAGTAAATATTTTATTTCTATTTATATGTGCTCTGTGTCTAGATTCACACAATTCCTTAAACTGGTAACATGAGTAAAACAGAATTACAGTATAATAAAAAAATCACTTCTGGAATACATATAGCAACTTTCATTTAACATAGCTGTGTGGGAGCTATTTTTTCCTTTTCTCATCACTTTGGTATCATGCTACTATTTTATAATTTATAATAGTATTTAAGTGCTTACTGATTTGAGTGTCATATCAAAGCAGGCACAACCGAGAATTTTTTTTCCATATATTTTCAAAATTGTGTTCAATTTGAGAGAGATACTTTTCATAGTATGTAAGTCACAGAATCAGATGTGGGTAAGTCAGTCTTAGATGAATGGAATGGATGTCTTCATGTAGGCCTGCCTACTAATTAGTACTTCAGTGAAAAGAAATTTTGCCCAGGATGGGGATTGACCATATGCAGAGGAATACATTGTCTCAAAAGGGTGTTTTAAAAAGATATACTCGGACCCTTTCACTGATAGCAGTCACTTTTTCTTCTAGACAATGTTCTAATTCATTCTTTGTGAATTTAGTTTCTCAGTAAAAGATGACAGTACAATCATAAATATTGAGAACTGGTAGAACATTGTTATGAAGTGTTTGGAAAATACATATGTCGTGAACCTGTTCTTTACTTGCTAACATCTCTCGACAGTCGTGGAGCCAGAGTGTGAAAAAAGTTCTGCAACCACTTACTACTGGTACAGAGAAGCACTGAATATTTCCAACTCTCTCTCAGAGAGTGGGGGTTTAAACTGGAAGATGACTGTCTGCTTGCTGGCTGCCTGGGTCATGGTATGCCTAGCCATGATCAAAGGCATTCAGTCTTCAGGCAAAGTGAGTATACTGTTTGCCTAAATGACAGTGTTTTACTAGGAAACACTTTGTGACATTTTTGTTCACCACACCCTTTGTTTACTCTCTCATGAGTTAGTGAGAAGCAGGTTAGAAGCTGTGACTCACCCCAGTATTTGTATAATCTCAGGTAGAGAAGTGTTAGTAGATAAGCATCAAAATTGTAGTAATTTAGTAAGAATTGTAGTACTTTAGCAGGAATTGAGATCTGAAGAGAATAATTTCTGTTCTCATCAAAATAGCTTTTGCAAATAACTGTACATCAGCTTTATTGTGAAGCATATGGATTTAGGTTTCCATACATACATTACTCACAGTGTGATTGCAGTGCACTCAGGTCCTTAAGGTGCCTTGCCATTTTTCTTCTTGCTGTTACTGTCACTGGGATGGATCCATGCTTCTAAAGTGAAGCATTTCTAAAACAGCCTACTTTTGTCTTGCTCGTCATCTCATTGAATTCGCAACGGATTTCCTTTGAAGCCCCGCAGTTTTTTATCAGTCAAGACAAAGACAACTGTATAGTTTTGATACTGTACAGAATTTATTTTATAGTCACGTGATCTTCCTTTCTTCTGCTGAGAGCAGGGGAATGGGAAGAGTTCTGCCTATTTTTAGAGCATATGATGATCAATTCAGTCATATATGTAAAAGATACTGAGTAGTGAATGAAGCTATTGGAAATAACTTACATGGATGTCATGTTAAATTTCTTCTTAATGTTTTCCAGATCATGTATTTTAGTTCCCTTTTTCCTTATGTGGTACTTTTATGCTTTCTGATCAGAGGACTGCTCCTTAATGGGTCATTGGATGGAATTCGTCACATGTTCACACCTAAGGTATGTGCTTGATTTATGTTTGCAACATATTAAAGTTTCAGTGGCAATTTGACCATTTATGAATGCCCTCATTAAAGCATTTGGCCATATTTCTGTTTGGTTGAATTGCAGAATGGTTTTTGACCTCAGTGGCACAATCTCAAGCCCTAAGGTCTAAAGGCTCTAAGTGTTCCAAGGGTCTGTGTAGTTATCTCCCGTAGGTGCAGGGTTCCTAGAGTTAGGTGCCTTCACAAAGGTAAGCATCTGCAAGTGCTGTTTAAGGGATTCAGGATATTTAGAAAGCTCCAAATACTGAAAAGAGAAGTGAATCCTAAACCTTGCCATTCTCTGGTATTGAAATGCCTAGTTCTGTGATGTCACAGTGAAGTACAATACCTTGAATACTGCCATGGCTTTACATAATTAACTTGTCCTGTTGAAAGAGGACAAATTTATTCTTTTTCAGAAATAAATTAATGCTGTTTGCATAGTAGACCAAAGTACAGGAGACCTGTCTTTAATACTGAAGTAGTGTGTTAAATGCTCACCACTCAGCTTTCCTTACCATGTGTTTATGGTTGTCATGACAAATAGCGGCAAGTCTAAACATATTTTTTTACTGTCAGCATTTTTTACAGGAATATGTCTTACAGAACTTTAGATTTTATAACTGTGGAGATGAGAAGGGATGTTATGAATCATTGTTTAGCTTGATCTAAATTTTACCTACACCAGTCTCAAATGCTTGCAACTGTATCTGTACTACAGGAACAACATGTTTGGGTAGTCAGAGCCATAATCAGGTTATGAAATGGATTTTCAAACAAGTCCATTTCATAAGAGTTGAGGAGAAGAGGACTGATATTTCAAAAATAAAAGCCAAAATATAAGATGATTAAAAGCAATGCACATAGTAGCTAATGCCAGGTGACAGGATCTTGTCAGTTGTTTTGATTCCAGGTGTTTTGAGTATGTGGAGAACTGTCATCCTATAAAGATGACCTTTGTTAGCTGTCACATTGTTATTTCTTGCATTGTGGTACACAGCTGTGCTCTGCTTCACTCACTGTCACCTCTTTAGAGAGTTGTGGTTCCGCAGGAACTTGCAGGCTGCTCAGGCAAATTTGAGACATCTGAGGAACAGAGGCACGTAATGCTTACTGCTGAAACGGAACTCTGTAGCAGAGATGGAGTACAGGCCTCTTGGAGTTAGAAGTTAATTTCTCAACCACAGTGGTAATACTTTCTTTATCTAGAGAAGTACCACTAGATACGGAGGGAAAGTAAACACTCAAATTCCCCTTGACTACCAGTACCTCTTCACTACTTCATCTTTTGTGAGTTAGACCTAAAATAAGTTACAGCTGATGCTTACTTTACAGTTCTGTTATAATTTAATTATACAATTGTTTCAAATGTTCAGATAAACTTATCTTGAAAAAAATATTATTCTTAATTTCTACTGGTTTCCAGTTACATATCTCAAAATTTCAGTTGTTTAAAAATTGAGGTTAGGAGGCCTGTATGTCACATACAGTATATGTGAATAGAAACCTTCAGAAGTTTTTTTCATTATAATCCTGGATTGTTTCTGTACTTGAACACTAATTTGGACTGTGGCTTCATAAGAGACTATCTGAAGGAATTCAGTTTCCCCCACCTGTTGTTTTTTTCTATTTGTTAAATTGTGCTAAGAGTTCATTTGGGCAGGCAGACAGTAACTAATCTGGGTTGAAAATTATCCAGGTAGATAGATATGAGAGGAGAGGGTGGAACATCTTTGAAGCCTCAATTAGTTCAGCCAACAACCACATTTGGACCACAGATGGTTGTAATACATTCCCACAGAAGAGTTGTGTCAGAGCCGCAGAGAACTAGCACAGCTTGGTGCAGGTGTGAGAGCACAGGGCCAATGGAGAAGGGGGGAATTTCTCTCTTTGGCATGGTTGGTGAACAAAGCAGAAATTCTAAATAACCTTAATGAAAAGCCTAAAGAAAGTTACATGAAATGCCCACTGAAGTCAACTACTGCAATGTAACTAAATACAAAGTTTAAAATACAGAGCCCCCCAGATTCACAGAAAATATCTTGATAGAAAATACTTGATAGCAAATCAGTTATTTGAAATGCTAGGCAGTGTGTGTCTGAGAATGTACTGCCTTTGGTGATACCAAATGATATATTGTAGAAAGCGAGAAGTGTTTAAATACTTCAACTGTTTACAGATCTGGTAAAATTAAGAATATTCCTTGAGCTCCTTCTAGTGGAAAAACGTTAGCATGGCTACATGATACAGGCAGATTGAATTACATGCAATAGCTACTTGTGCATTGTAACAATAACAAAAATTGTAAGTTAAGAACAAGTTTATTGTTGTAAGCACTTTTTTTTTTTTAAGAATACATTTATTTTAGCTAAATATAAATTAATGAAGAAAGTATCTGTTTCCTATGTATAATAAACATTAGACCTTTATGGGAAACTTGAAATTTTTTCAAAATTTTATCATAACAAGGGCATATTTTTTTTTGCCCAGAATAAGACAGTCAATGTAATTATACTGACATCTATGCTGATGTTCTTTAGTTTTACTGGTTTTGATAAGCTTAGGGTTTAGAAAAAATACAAAACCAAACAAAAATCATATGTACAGATGTAAGGTCTTTCACTGTTAAATGAATGGAGGCCCTGAATCAACTTGAGAAAAATCTAATGTTTAAATTTCACATGTACTTCTTTTTTATGCTTCAGTAGCTAGAAGAATCTGAGAGGGACAGATAGTGACTAATAACTTTGTAACAAAGATATTTCTGGAAGTATGGTCAGCTGAATGAGCAATAATACAGTTCAGTTTTTTTGATAAAAGGCTTTGCTGTCCCTTAAATACATGAGCCATTTAACTTAGAGTAAGTCCAAGGCATATGGCTTAAGGGGCATTTGACTTGTAGACTATACAGATTTTGGTGGCCAGTGTTTGTTTCATATGTGGCATTTTGCTTTACATGTTTGCCTGTAATAGAATTCCATATAAGCATGTCTATCTGGTTCACTTTTTTAAAAAGTAACAACAAAGCAATTTTCATCATTCTTACTGCCTTTATCATCCTAAAATATGTCTTAATTCTGACAACTGTCAATACATATACAGTAAAAAAACAGACAGTAAACACTGTATTAAACTAAAGGAAAAAGGATGAAAAAGATAGTTGTTCTGTCTTATTTCTGAGCATAACTAGCTGTTATTTCAATTATCGTATAGCTCCATTAGCATGTCATTGTTTATAGTACACTGTAGAACATAATTCTCTCTAAGGTTTATAACATAAAATAAATAGAAACTCTGTCCCATAAGTTCACACAACTTTAGGTGTCACATTCAGCGTTCATTTTATCAGAATGAAATTCATTTGTAGTGGAATATTAATGTTTTATGATGTAGGTTGTTTTCCTGTGTTTTCTTTTTCTGTTGTCTTTTCATATAATAGAAATGCATTTTATAGCTGACATATATTATATCTAATTTCAAACAGCTTGAAATAATGCTGGAGCCCAAGGTCTGGAGAGAAGCTGCTACTCAGGTGTTCTTTGCCTTAGGGCTTGGATTTGGTGGAGTCATTGCCTTTTCAAGCTACAACAAGAGAGACAACAACTGCCATTTTGATGCTGTACTGGTGTCCTTCATCAATTTTTTCACTTCTGTGCTGGCAACTTTGGTGGTGTTTGCAGTTCTGGGCTTCAAAGCTAATATCATAAATGAAAAATGTGTTATCCAGTATGAATATCCTTCTTTTTTAAAATTATTTTCATGATATATTTCATTTGTGAATTAACCTGTCATTGAGTTTGATTTCTCTGTTTTGTTGTGTTTTACAGAAATTCAGAGAAGATTTTAAAACTTCTGAAAATAGGCAATCTGAGCCATGATATGATCCCACATCATATCAATTTCTCAAGCATTACAGCAGAAGATTACAATTTAGTTTATGACATTATTCAGAAAGTTAAAGAAGAAGAGTTTGATTCTCTTGGTCTGAAATCTTGTCAAATTGAAGATGAACTTAATAAGGTGAGAGTAGTAAGTAAGTCTTAAAGTTGTAGTTTTCAGAAAAGTTGAGCATGAGGATTTTTCCAAAGACTGAACAGAGGTGTACCTATTCAACATGTCAAGTTGTAGTATCTACTAATGTTAAGGTACAATTATTAAATATAAATACTACTTCACTAGCAAGTAAAAAAGTTATGCTTTACTGATTAGATAATTGTTTAATGAATGTCATCCTGGTCTGAAATCTTTACAGTAAGCCAGGTCTGTAAAAGTAAAGATCTTTTTCTAGCTTTTTCAGAGGGACTTCCAGTTTTAAACACTGACTTATATATAGCTGCATGAGCATCTGAAACTAAAATGTCAAATAGGTGCTCTGTTCTACCTCAAATCAGGACACTTTTAACATTGGAAGTTTCTATAATATTCCTGCCATTTAAATTTGAAACAAATAGGCATAAAAGTTAAGTCCTTTATATACTAACTGGAGAAAACAATGTATTTTGTAGCAGTCCTGTATAATACCTCTCATGCAAAATTATCATGACAGAGACAAAGAAATTCCTATTGGACACAAAAGGAAAATGTTTCACAATGAAAACAATCAGCCATTGGAATAATCTACCCAGGGAAGTGTTGGATTCTCCAACATTGGACGCTTATAAGATTTAGCTGGACAGGATCTTGGGCCATCTTGTCTAGACTTCTTTTCCCAGGACAAGTTGGACCAGATGATCCTTGAGGTCCATTCCAACCTGGTATTCTATGATTCTGTCAAAGAAATGTGTTGTTAATATCAATCAACTTACAGTTTCTCAGCCAAATCCGGTGTTTTGGTAAGTAGTACGAATTAAGTTTGCAGGTTTGGAAGAATTGCATATTATGTAGCAGCTTTCCAGTCTAACTTCAAGATTTAATCAATGGCATTGCATGAACACTTAGTCAGACTGCTCATACTACCAAAAAGATACTGTCCATGAATAATAATGTGCATTTTTTCTCATTGACAGGCAGTTCAAGGAACAGGTTTAGCTTTCATTGCCTTTACAGAAGCAATGACCCACTTTCCTGCTTCTCCCTTCTGGTCGGTCATGTTCTTCCTCATGTTGGTAAATTTGGGACTTGGAAGTATGTTTGGAACCATTGAAGGCATTATCACACCCATTGTTGATACCTTCAAAGTCAGGAAAGAAATTCTTACTGGTGGGTTGCATAAATTTTCTTTTCTCACTGGAGCAGTAACCTAAACCTTTTTTTTTTTTTGAAAGTATCAATTCTTTTTTTTTGACATGAAAGTTTTCAGAGTTGACATTATGCAGAGGAGTAAATCACTGTATTTGAGACTGCACTTCCATGTGTATTAATACCTGCAAGTAAAACCTTTACCTGAAAGTTAGAAGAGCAGGAACATACTGGAACTTAAATTTTAATGGAGGATTTCTGTCACAAGCTTATATATGGTCAGTCCTTCTGAGCTCTTTCAGAATACATTCCAGTTCTGTCTGTGTCACACATCAGAGAAATAAAGGCAAAGGAAAGAATGAAAATACATTGCAGATTACCACAAATTATTCCTAGAGTAGGCCAAATGAAATCTTAATTTCAGATGAAATGTTTATTATGTTAAAAATCGATGCAGTTACACACTGTAGAGAAACAAAATTTTCCTTCTTGAATGTGGAAAGTGCCTTAAACCAGATGTCTAGTTGTATGGGTTATATTTTCGTTTAAATACCTGAAGTTATTTGAGGTACAGCCTGTTCATGTAGCTCTGATGTTCTTGTAGCAACTTCTCTTTTTGAGATAGAACAACAACATGAAATGTGAAGGTTAGTTTTCTGAAAATCTTCCAGCTACAAGGGACTTGATGTGTTATTCACAAATTCAGATTTTGTATCCCTGTGACAGGAGGGATAGAAATTAAAAAAATATAATAAGCTGCTTTAATATTATCTAATTACATGTGGAAATAATAGTATATTTTATAAGAGTTAACCCCTGATGCAGCAGAGCACTGGTCTTTTTTGTCTGATTTCCTTACCTTACTTAAGCAGTAAGTAATAATGAAATGCCTTTTATTTTAACCTTTTATTTTAACATATTTTGCTTTGCTAGATCGAAGAACAAAATTATTCATGAAGATAAGTCAACTGTTTTTTCAGAAGTCCTATCCTATTGAGCACTTGTTCTGTTTTGGTGTTGGTGTGTGTTGGGCTTTTTTTTTTGTTTGTTTGTTTTGTTTTGTTTTGTTTTGTTTTTGTTTTTTTTTGTTTTCTTCTTAAATCATCTCTGAAATTCTTACAGAATAACCAGTGTGACATTTAGAAATTAACTGTTCTTCCTAAAGGTCCGTGCAAATACTGTGATATATAGTCTCTATATCACTATATATAGTGATAATATATATATAGATATATATTACTCTGGAGTAATGGAGTATTACACAGTAATTCCTTGGGTTTGTGTTTGACAAAAAAAACATTAAGATAAAGGAATATTCAAGAACTGCCTTTATCTTGTAATTTTTTTTTTTAGTGATATTGCATGTATGATTTTTACCAAA
Source organism: Merops nubicus (assembly GCF_000691845.1). Taxonomy (NCBI): domain Eukaryota; kingdom Metazoa; phylum Chordata; class Aves; order Coraciiformes; family Meropidae; genus Merops; species Merops nubicus. The sequence continues at coordinate 455 of NW_008617520.1, read as the reverse complement.
CTCAGCTGTACCCAGCAAATTATAACTTGATGTTGTGTTTTTATAATTAGCTTTAAAAACTGAAATGCCAAGGTTATACTTCATACACTGTTGGAGGGATTTAACAAGGATTATGCCTGTGCTAGAGTTTGTGCTTAAACACCACGAATCTTTGCAACTTTTTTCACTAAAGTTCCAGTTCAGTCCCTCTTGAGTTCAGGGAAACCAACTCATAATCTTAAAGTTAGTTTGAATTCAGGTATTTCCAAATCGAAGCCTGCATGTTTATGTGCCGAGTTACGATGAGTATACCTACAAAAGCCTTAGTTTACAACTAAAGATGCATATTTTTGGAGTGTAATGGTAAGACAATGGGAGAAGGTAAGAACAGCAAGGATTTCTAAATTCACATACACACAGTTCTGGTGGTCTGCTTCTTTTCTCATGGTCAGTGTCACAATCCGGTACCGAAGGGG
>NW_008617519.1:0-4766 GCF_000691845.1 Merops nubicus | reverse complement strand
TATCTATCTCATATAATAAGTGCTCATAGCACATATAAGTATACGAGAACACTCAATACTTTGTAAACTTTTGTGTGGTTTAATTCTTCCTGAAATTAAGTCAAAACAGAAGACATAAATCCTTGCAGAACTGGATGTCATTAATTCTGCTTTCACAGCAAAACATGTTACTAAAGATACCGGAGCAACGTCAAAGCAGCTCTGCACAAACATTTTATGATGCTATCTCTTCATTTCTCTAAGATCTTTGAACTTTACTCTTCTTACCAGCACTGTTTCAAATACTGTAGAACATTAAAATACCTGAAAACAAAACTGAAGTATGGATACGTTACAGTTCTACTCTTCTTATATGCCAACAAAATAATGTGGCTACAATGAATTACCTTTAAACCTGTCATTGGAACAAAGGCATTTGCTCTTAGACTGACAGTATGTTATACAATAAGATTGGAACAGAGTTTCTGAACTGAGCTAAGGGTAAAACAATTCTGAAAATTAATACCTACTGTTTTCTTTTTTTTTTCTTTTTTTTTTTTTTTCCTGTTGGGAAAAATCATCTCACAACAAAGTAAGTGGTATCAGCTGGATGCCTGTTAGTGTTTTAGTGTGCCTCTGCTGTTTATACTGAATGGCAAACTTGATCTCATTTGGAGTAATTTAATGGTGCCTGTCAGCTATTTAGTAAGGTGTGAGTGGTATATCACTCTCCATTTCTATTGATAGTGCTTGCCTTGTGGAGACAGATAAAAACCTGAATGATGATAAACTCATGTTCATCCATACAGGTAATGCAGAAAATCTTGCATAACTGTTGATTTTGAAAGATTGCCTCTGGAATTGCTGGAATATTTTGTGGAAAAGCTTTGCAAGGCTTTAAAAAATAATCTGATGAGATGGAAACTGTTAATACAGTATATTTCAGAGAAATTGTGTGATAGATGCAGTTCAGCTCTCCTGGAAACTGTACTAGTTCATGTATCGTAGAACTATTGGTTTTTCACAGGCAACTACTTGACAAATTTCAAATCACAAATACTCTGTTGTTAGACAGAGCTTTTAAGAGAAGTGAATAACCCACAACATAACTATGAGACAGTAAGTAATTTTTCAGCCTGTTTCTTTAAAATGGAAACATGTAAAATATTAAAAAGAAAAAAACAGTTTTGCCCTCCAGGATGCAAGCATAACCCTCATCTTCCCATGAGATTTTTGTTTGTTTGTTTTTTGTTTCTATTAGCACGCTTTACTGATGAAAGAGTCCTAGGGAATTAATGCAGATATCCATAAATTTGATAATATTCGTGTGATACATTTAAATACTCCTGTATTAAGTCAGTTGTTGTAATGACTTTCTATTGTCTAAGTAACTTAATTTTGTCTAATGTTTCAGCTTTTCACTAAGGTAATGAACCCTAAAATTAGTGGAGACCACTTACTCTTATCTTACCTGCTTAACTAGATTTTGATAATTTGAAGTCTAGAGCCTGACAGTCCAACTCGTTTCTTGTGCAGGAGATTACTATCTCAGTCTGTTCTATATGTTTAAACTCTGAACCCCTGACTTGATCTTCAGTCTTTCAAAATACTTTCCTGCAACACCCTGTAAATATTATTTCAGAGTTATCCCTGGTATGGAACCTATTTTTCTATCTGAATATAAAAAAAAATAATGGTACAAACTTTATTATATTTATTACCAAATACATATCTTGTTGTCTCAAAATACAGGCAAACATAAGTTTAATTGACTGTCCTACACTAGTAAAATCATCTTTCCTTAGATCAGTTCAGATCCTGTGCCATTAATTTCAATATACTTTAAAATTTGGCAGAATAGTTTTTGAAGGCTTGTCTAGAATACTGAGGTGAAACCAACAGTCAACAATATTATTTCTCAAGCAGGATGAAATAATCTAGAATAAGGAAATAACTTGTCTTTATGCATCGCAATTTTTGCGGCCGAAAGAATTACTGCTAACTAAGATGTTTCTCTTTTGATAAATTTATCAACTATGCTGTCTATGAATAAGAATGCTTTTATGAAAAGTATCCAAATAGTCAATAAGGACTTTTTTTTTTTTTTTTTTTTAACATTATATAACACTGAAAAGAACACTCTAGGCTCCTAATAGCTGCAATTTATAAACAGGATTTATACTGGAACTTTTTAGATTAAACATTTCCTGCAGTTTTAACAAAGTGAGGGCTCTCAACTCATAGTGAAAACTAGTCATGGTACTTCATTTGCAGGTTATTTAACTATTAAAATGAAGACATAAGGCAAATTCAGTGCCTTAATTCAGTGTATAAGACAACTTTTTTGTTGTTGTTATTCTCAGATTTCAAATTTTCTCAGAAGAATCAGGTTAGCTTCTGTAGATTTGGAAAGTCAAATTACAAGGAGAGGCACCAAGAGCATAGAAGAAGCATAATTTCATAGAATCATGGAATGCTTTAAGTTAGAAGGGACCTTAAAGATCATCTAGTTCCAAATCACCTGCCATAGGAAGTGACAGCTTGTGCTAGACCAGCATGCTTAAAGCACCATTCAACCTAGTCTTGAGCACACCCAGTATTAGGGCATAACAACCACTGACTGGGCAACCTGTTCCAGTGTCTCACCACCCTCCTAGTGAAAAACATCTTCCTAATTACTAATCTAAATCTACTCTCTTCCAGTTAAAGCCATTACCCTTCATCCTAGCACTACAAGACCTCATAAAAGGTCCCTTCCTGGCTTCTTGTAGGCCCAGTTTGTTGTGCTATAGATGAGTCTCTCTCCTTGACAATTCTCAAAGCCATTATTTCATTTTGGTACGTCAGGATCCTTTCTAGAGCCCTCTTTTTTTAATGAGTTGAATTTATTTATTTATTTGTTTTCCTTTCTGAAACTGTTGAGTATTTTGGATCACAGCATTATTCTCCACATACTTTGCAACTGTCAGCACCCTGGGCTTTCCTCAGAGAGTCTTCTTCTAAATTTGTTTTACCTCTGACAAAAAAAAATTTCAAAAGTTTCACAGATTTAAAACAAAAAAAAAAAAACACTTTTTTCTTTATGCTTTTTCTTTTAACCGAAAAGTTTTCAAATTCAATGATGGAGAATATCTGAAGTAAATTGGTAACCCAGGTATTAAATTCTGGTGTTTACTGACCTGGTTTTATTAGTTTTATGTCATGTTTACTATTGAACTGAAAAGTCCGGGTTTCTTTATTTTTCTTTTAGAAATATACATAAATTTTATTTCTAGTATCAAATGTGAATGTTTCATCCCAAGCGTAATCTGAAAATTTGTTTTGTGGTAAATAGTCCTTGACAGTATATAACAGAATTGTCATTTAACAAATCAGAGGAGCAAAAGAATTTGATGGGAAGTTACCTTTAGTTTTTTTTAAGAGTATTATTTCTAGTCATAATAAATAAATAAATAAAAGGTGTGTGAATTGACAACAGATCTAGCCTTCTGCCTTGTCAGTATTTAAAAAAAGGAAATAATTAAGATGTTTTCAGATGCTGATTTTCATTACCTATCATGAATAACAGTGTCTATCAGGTCAGATAAGTAGTCCCATAACACGATTGCTCTCTTTGAAGGATGACACTTGAAAATGGTCAGACGGCTTTCATGAAGAAGTACTCATTTATTTCAGTCAACAAGGAGGGATCTCTAAGCTATAAATAGAAATCTATATAAAATATGCATAAAACTGAGTAAGATAAATTCAAACTCTCTGTCTGATTACCCAGGAGAGATTAGAGAATTCCAAAACCAGTCTTTCTAGATGCAAAGCTCTTGGAAGACCTTGAGATGACAGAATAACCAGCATGTTCTGAGGTAAATTCAGAAGCTCGTGATATACTCCTGAGCTCATCACAAAGTGTTTCCTTGCTGCTCTATGTCTCTGAAAGTCAACCTATCTACATTATAGCAATACCTGTAACCACACATGTTCTTTTAACTCAAAACCAACTCAGGCAGTACGTTTTTTATAGACAGCTTGTGATCTCTAAACAAATAAATACTTCATTGTTTACTCTACAGTTCAGAATGCACACTGAATCTTCTCAAGATTCTCCAGTACTCCCCATGGGTTTGGAATCTGGTAGAGAATATTGTTAACAGCACTAGATTAGTAGCTGGTAGTTTTATTGTTACTTTAATTAGTGCCATATCTTGCAGCACATCAATTTTGAAATGTCTTTAGATTTTTTCATACTTCCCCTCAAGGGTCAGGGTGTTTTAGCCTTAGTACCATCTAATCTTGTGGTAATGATAGTAACCAGCTTTGTAATAGTCTGATTTACACAACACTTATAAAATAAAATACTGTGTTTATATTTCCGTGACCACCTGTCCAAGGCACAGGGCACAGATATGTAAATTATTAACTCACACTGAATACAAGTGCCAATTTACAATGTTTCAGCAACTCCCTAGTAATTGCCATGAGCTCCAGTAAATAGGAAGAATGAGAGGTTTGTTGTTTGTTTTTACTGAAAGAACAAGAAAACTCTTTTTTGCAAGGACATGAAAACATGTCTATGACTACAAAAAACCTGTTATTAGTCTTTCCTAGCCTATAGCGATTTATTTGAAGTCATACCTTCTGCATATGTGATACTTGCACATCTGAATAATTATTACGTGCCCCCAACATTTTGTGTATTTTTAGAAGGACTAAGCGGGACAGAGTCAGAACTTGCATTTTCCTGAATTTAGCATTGTCTATAGAGAATTTATAACTTTGCAAAAATATATTTC
>NW_008617518.1:49293-90785 GCF_000691845.1 Merops nubicus | reverse complement strand
TGATTCTATGATTCTATGATTTATGCTCTCCAGTGCAGGAGTTTTGCACAGAATTAAATCTTTGCCACATTATTTGAAAACATTGAAGGCAGAGTGAATGCAAGGAAATGAGAAATGCAACTCCCCGAGGTGACATTCAAGTGGAGACTGCAGTTCTTAATCCTAAATTAGGCTTGTAATAACTTCAGTGCATACCACCTGGAAATGTAGTTTTCCAAATACACTAATGTAGCAGATGAAGAGCTGTTTTATTCTTTCAGGGCTAAAGAATTCATCGCTATGCAGTGAAATAAGCAGACCAGCTTATTTATGGGCCAAATTCTGTTTTCTGCAATGCTTTTACTCAAAGGTTTCCTTCAAGCAGTGAGATAGCCAAGGGGAACTTGGCATTCAGACTTGTAAATGACAGCAGCTTTGCTACCTGATCTGAAAATCACTCCTTTCATAGATCTGAGTCAGAACTAAGGTTAGATTTGTGCTGTTTCCATAATTAGGGACAGTTCTGATTTTTGAAGCAATCTGATTTAATGCTGTCCCCGTGGGGAAAACACATGCACTTTTTTTACCTTTCCCTTTTTAACTACTCTGACATATATCAGGTTTTAGCAACACTGTCTCTAAATCACAATTTTAATTTTTTTAGCTGTTTGTTACAAATGTCTCATAAACAAACTAGATCTAGATGGATGGTCCATTTCACCACCACAGTCTACAGATGGAATTTTTGATCCTTTGCAGATAAGGACTTCATCAACTTCAGTGGAGCTAAAGTCACCTATCAACATTTTACTCAGTAGAACAGTAGTGAACTTTTCTTTTACATCATTTTCTATCATAACTGATACACCAAGATGATTTTTTTTTTCCTCACTTATATACTCAGTTCCTCCAGCAATATACTCAAATTTTGGTTCTCATGGAAGGCAGTAGGAACTCATGGGTTCAACGCACTGGAGAGGACTAACTGCTGTTCATAGTTCCCACATGGCCAGCTTGAGGAATGTAGTTGTATGAGCTGTTTCCCAAATGATGGCATATTAAAAGGTAGCTGTGCTCAGAGAAAGGTGTAGTTGTTGACTGAATGACTAATTCAGGGACCCAATGCAAAAAAAAAAAAAACAAAACAAAAAAAAAAAAACAAAACCCAAACAAACAAAAAAACCCCTAAATTCACAGAAAAGGAGAAGAAAATGCATGTTGCTATATATTCTGAATCTGTCTCCAAAATAAACCTATTGTAATGTGCATTATAAACGTGCCTTGTATTCATAACTTATTTTCAAGCTATGTTTTTGCTAAATATAAGCTTATGTATTTAATGTATTTGATCTCTCACTTTGCTGCTCCATTCTTCTTTCTGTCCTCTTCTCTTGGAAAATAACAGTTTTGCCTTTTGTGATTTAGTCTCAAAGTGTCATAACTATTCAATTCTTTCATGCTAATGCCTCAATGTTTTCCTCTCCTTTTTAACTTCATAAGTCTTCTTCACCTATCTGCCTTATTCTTCATCGACCATTTCCCCCATCCTTCCTCAATACACTTCTCTTCTGTTTCCTTTCTTATCAAATATATCTATTTACATGCTGGGTTTGAAATTTTCCCAAAGGCTGAATGAAATGTTTGCTGTGTTGCTCTGATTATGAAGTACAACAGACAACAATACTAATAAAGCTAAGATAGGGTAATTCAGATCTGTTGAAGAAAAACTAACAACAACAGAACACAATGGAATAATCATTCCCTTAACTCAATGATTTCCCCGCAGCAGAAAAAGGCTTTCTGGATTACATACAAAATAACCTTGGCACAGATTCATACAAGCACTGGGGCCTACTAAGGAAATGTTTGATATAATGCCAACAATGGGCAATAAAACTGAAGTAAATCAGATGCTAAATGGGCAAGACTCAGCTTTCTTTCAAGGCTGTACAGCACCTAGCACACTCTCATCACTACCAGAATTATTTTTTTTAAAAAAAAAATCTCCAAAAAAGGTGTTATCCATACTCAAAGTTAGTTCCTTTCCCACTAATTTGCCCGTTTCTGATCTCAAGTCACTGATTACAAATACAAAACAACAGGTCCTTCATTACCAGTGATATAACAGAATACATTAATTATTGCTCTCACCTTATAATTCATTTTATGCAAATCCAAGACAATGTATCTTTTATTTATGATCTTGGACATTCAATGATGGTTTCAATTAGAGCCTTTTGTTTATACACATATCGACTTCTGAGATTTATTTCCTACAAACAATTGTAATATTGTGTACTGTATGCATAGTAATCTGAACTCTGAGGGCTAGATTCAGCTCTGTTGCAGGTGAGCGTAAATCTAATTTGTTTTGATTCTGACATCCACACTATGGGGCCAGAAGACAAAGAGGGCTTAACTCCATAAAGTTAAAGCCCTGGTAATTTAGGCTAGGTTTCTGTATAAAGCAAGGGATTACATTTCACATAATGATCTCTGTAGTGAGTCCAATACCTTGTATTTGTCAGAATTCTTGCAGAAAGGCATTTAGTCTTCATCTCAAGTATCAAAAAATGGACATTCATCTTCCCATTCCAACAGTACTTTTTTCAATGGCCACCAGTCATCACTACTGAAACATATCCCTTACTTGTCATTTGAATGCATTTAAATTTGACTTTCAACACCACTGGCTTTTTTCTTTACTTTCAGAAAAAGCAGAAGAGAGTTGTGGCTGCTAGTCCTCAGTACTTTCTTCCTGTGAAGATACTTTAATGCCACTCATTAATTCAACTTTCAGTTTCCTTGTTGTTAAGATAAGCAGATAATGCCCCAAATTTCTGTTCCTCTCTGTAAGATATTTGCCTCACTGAATAATTCTGTGTCTCTTTCCTGCTTGTCCCTTCATTTCTTATTTATCTAAAATTTATTTATTAGAAATGTGAGTTGTTCTGTAGCTAACAAAACACGATGCGATGGAACATGGCCAGATCTGGATTTGGATTTCAAGCTATTTGTAATCAAACATATGAAGCTATATTGTAGAGGAAGCTAATTACATTTCAGTTTATTTCCATTGCAATAATTTTGTCCTCTAAACGGGCTGCATAGAAAGCTGGATTGTTTTTACACTGTTAAGTAAGACAAGTGGAAACAGTTTTTAGAGAAAGGCTGAGACCAGAGTACAAATGACAATGGTTCTTTGTGCTACAAAGGTGTTGCTGAATTTTTTACTCCCAACAGACTCTGCATGGAGTTGAGCCCATGGATCAAGCAGAGAACATGGTCCTAAATACTATCAGAGGAAGCCAGCAAGATAAATGGCGTTTCCCTTTTCTATTGGTCATGCTGGGCATGGCCTATTATCTTTAAACAGACTGAGCAGATACTGTAGAGAAAAGAACAAGGATACTATCTCTGCCCAGGCTTGTTATAGTCTCCAGGGCAAAGACTGTGAGACACTGCTGATAAACAAAGCAATTGCAAAAGCTAATGTCACTCCTCTGCAGACAGGACACAAAAGGTAAATATTTGAAAAGTGGTGGTTCATAAATTATTTTCATCCCCACTCCCATCAAAAATCCATTAACAAGGAAATTTTTCAGGCAAGTAAACTCTGTCCTAGGAACACATGTTCAAGATTTTTTTTCAGAAAACCTAAATTAAGGTCAGTGACCTCAATCCCTTCCATTGCAATTGCCTTGTGCACTAGGAATGCAATAGGATAGAAGAAGCTAATGAATTAAAAAGTCATTCAGCTGCAAGCCACATGAATTCATCTTATCCCATCCCACTCTGAAAAATCTACCTAGTTACTTACGATCAACTACTTGGAATGTATTCCACCTCCCAGCCCACTTCTGCTGGCAGAGCCCTTATTCTCCCTGCTACTCAGTCCTGTGCTGGGAAGTAAGCTGGTCAGAACCTCTGCATCTTGCCACTTGTGCTGAGATACTGGTTACCTGCTTTCAGCTCTTCTTCCATAATTTCTCAATATTTTCAATTCCATCCTTTCCCTTAATTTATATTGTTTAAAACTCATTCAGATACCTACTAGTGTCTTCTCCTGCTTAGCAATGTCATACACAGTGCATCTTACTTGCTCAAAAAACATGTGCCAAAGAATTGTATCTCACTCACCACTCTGACAACCTCAGGTTTCCTTCTCCAAGTACTTCCCACCTAATCCTCCTCTAACATAAAATTGAAAGTGTTTTTCTGAGAAGGAAACTCCTTTTCCTTTTGAAGACCTGAAGTGAACGTCTTTGTGTTGATCACATATATTTCCTCCTGTTACAAGTCGTCTTAAATTATAATGAAACCTCTTCTGAGACAGCTCAGTGCCTTGTTATATATTACACTTTAGTAAATTTCTAAATTTAATTACATCTTTGGATGCCACTGCAATTCTGGCTGCCCTTACACAGCAACAGTTAAAGATGACAGCTTATATTTTGTTTTGAATGTGGGGACAAACCCACCAGTGCCCAGGCAGAAAGGTGAAGGGCTTTCTGCCACACCGAGCCAATGGCAGGGCCGGAGGGGACACAAGAGCCTTGGACTTTCCCCGAGGGTCTTCCTGCCCCCCGGAGCCAATGGCAGGTCCGGAGGGAACACAAGAGCCTTGGACTTTCCACTGTTCACTGAATGGGGAGTTATAATCTGTCTCTGGATAATTTAATCAGCATTCCCTTTCTTACTATCTCAACCCTCCACTGGACCTTTACAAACTGAGGAAGATGGGAATTTTCTGAAATTCATAGTCAGAAAATATTGAACCACAGTAATTAAATCTTCCCATGAAAATGCTCCAGTTAGAGGCCTAGGTTCACTGAGGTGAGGATGTAGGTTCTACGCAAAAGGGCCAGAACAGCTCCATACAGCAGGAGGTGCCCTCAGCCGTGGCTGATGGATCCTTGCCCTTGCCCATCCTGTGACTCCCATAACCCAGCTGAATGTCCAAGTACTTTAGTTAGCCAGAGAGCTATTTTTCACAACATATAAGTAAAGGTAAATCTATAGATTTTAAACTGTAAAAAAAAAAAGTGAAACTTCAAATTTATTTTCATTAAGTTTTTTGTTTTAGAGAGCTATAGCCGCACTGTGGCCTTGAAAGCCCTCTGAATGGTATGATTTCAGTGAGACAGTAAGAGTGGGGAGAATCCTTTTATGCTTATTGCTCCTATGGCTTTAAGAAAAATTTATGGCATCCTCTTTCGGATTTGCTATTGCAGATTTTTGAGTTCTTAGCAGGATTTGGTGATGTTTGCATCTTGGAACAAGAGCTAGCAGCCCTTCTCAGATGTGTGACACCTGTTACAGTCTCCTCAGCCGTATTTCCCCGGTTTCATAGAATCACAGAATGTCTAACAGCACACTGCTAGCCATGTACTGACCCATGGTAAATTTAATCACAAGAGTTTTACAATATTCAAGCCTAAGGATTACTTACAAACTTTGCATCAGCACATGCTTCAGTAAACCCATTTGACAATGGGGTGGAATGTCTTTATTCTCACAGAGACACTCTGGCTTACACACATAAAATACAGTTCTGCATGTAAGCTACCATGAAGTCTTTGGAAACAAATAAATATTATTTTTTAAATTCTGTTGACAATGGGAGTATTTCATTGCACTGAGCTGCCAAATGAGCAAACCAGAAGTACTGATTCATTTCCCAAGACAGATTATCTTATTAGCAACAAAATGGTGAATCTGGAAGAAAATGTGGTCCAGAAGTCACAGGCCTCTCTCTTATCTCTGTCTGGAGATATAAGTTAGAAATAAGTCTGGAAGTTGTGATAAAACTTACATTTAGGAGTCTGATCTTTTTAAGTTACTTTTGAAAACCAATTGACTGTTCATCTCCATTTTTATTAGAGATTATAACTTTTTTGTTGCTGATGCAAAATTCACTTTGTCAAGTTACTGACAAGTGACACTAAACTACAAAAGTGCTATATTAATACAGATTATGCTGATTAACAAGATTATTAAAAATTGATTCAGTGGTACTGCAATTTATAACTCAAGAGAGTGATGACAAGGAACATACAAAAAGGTAGAACATGAGTTTTGGTCCTTCCAGGAGACATGCATTTTACAAATGGCAATGCTCACGATTCCTACATGTTTTGCTTTCTATTTAATGAGCATTTCTGAAGACTATCGCTATCCTGGGTTTAAGCAATTTATGGTTTAAAAGTTATGAAGGCTTTATTACCCATGATGGCAACAGACCCTGAAAAAATCCAGTGCAATTACTTTTGAGCCGAAGACTCAATTCCTTGGGAGTTTCTCAATGTCATAGGTTTGGATACCCAAGCTAAACCTTATCAGCTTTTCCTGAAAAAACAAGAGATTGTAGAGATGAGTTATTACAGGGAAATAGTTCCCAGAGGCAGGAAAACTGTACTGTCCACATAGGCTCTTCCACACAGCTTCAAGCCAAAGGGATCTCAAAAGGAACAAACTTTGCAGGAGCAAAGTCCTCTGAACTTCAGTAGGCCTCCAGGACACATAACTGAAGAAGTCCTTTGATGAAAACAGCTGCCTTTTCCAATGCTTTCCTGCTATCCCCCCATGTCCCAGATCTGTAACAGCTTTCCAAGAGGAAGGGTGCTATTACTAGTGTTTTTCTAAGGCTGTGCTGTAAGCCACTGCAAAGGAGATTTAGGAATAGAGATTAAGTTTTAATGACTGAAAGTTGTCGCATGGATATTGCCTGACTGTGCAGGACTCCATTCTGCATTAACCCCCCCTAATGAAATGTTACTTACAGCATTAAGATTTTTGAGATGCCTACAGTGAAGAGGACTTTTTGAAAGCTGGTAAGTGTTGCCTTGCTCTAGTGGGAAAATGCAGGGCACAAGTAAAGGGGATCACCCAGCACATGGATTTCCAGCTGAACTTATCAAAATAACTTATGTTAAAATGTGTGATAAAAATCATTTACAGATAACCTGAACGAACAAAAACAAATTATTCATCAAGAAACTTGCCACATCCTCAGTTTTCCGTTATGCATTGAGCTTTCATAACCAGTTTCACAGGGTTTCTCACAGTGTTTTTGTCTACATTTACTTCTATATTGTGTGAGTTTATTTTATTACTCTGAGTGTCAGTGAAAACTGAGTTTCTTGTATTATTCATATCATGGAGGAAGGAAGTTTGTAAGACCTTCCCAGCTCAAGGGGAAAAGCTCACAATTCCAAATAAATTTGAAGTTATTAATTCTAGGTAATAACACAGCATTGCTGTGAAAATATTGTTTTCCTGCTCTGATAAGCACTATCATTTCAAGAAAGCCTCATTCAGAGCATTTTCCTGTTTGGTTTTTCACAGAAATTAACGTATTAGAGTCAGCAGCATACACAGTGAGATTTAAAAAAAAAAATTAAAAAAGTAACAAACACCTAATTTTTAAAGAGCAAGTGTGAAAAATGCATGCTAATAAGAGCATTTATCATCAAAGGCACTATAAATCCTAAAGGTTATCCAAGCAGACCCTTGAGGGTTCAAAGAAACAGAGATTATTAATATATATGATGCTTCCAGCTAAAATGACTGAAATGATTACTCAGGGATTAAGGAGGAAGCCATTTGGATAGATACTGCTGTACATCTTACACAACAAACGATAAAAATACAATTCTGCAGAGAATCTACACTATAAGGCAAACAACTTAGAAGGCAGATGTCAAACACAGTTTTGTTGTTTGATTCAAAGAGCACATACTTCCACCTCTTAATTCATTTACTCTTTGTTAGAGCCACTAACCCATCAGATAAACAAACTGGCTGGTTGGTTTCGCCCCACAATGCAGTGTCAGTTTTTAGCAGGTGTGCCTGAAGGACTCTTCCTTTCTGCTCTTTGAATTATTTTGTAGACACTAATGAGCATCCCTCTTCAGCTTTAATTATTGGTCCCTGACAAGTCAACATAATAGGAATCAGCTTAACCAAGCATACTCCCCAGTGACATGTTCAATTACTCAGGTTGTACTTCTCTGCAAGAGGTCTGAGGGGTTGCTAATTTAACATTGTCAAAAAATAAACAGAGGGATTGGTTACAGTTTATCTTTTGACCCTTATGTCACCAAATCTAGCAAGATACCTCCTCCTGGAACGGAGCAGAAGACTAAACACTTAACAATTACTATACTGGTTTTACTTTTAAAATAAAATTAATTAATACCTGCAAAGCAATTTAAGTCAAGCAGCATTTTATAAAGGGAGACACTGACACTTTGATAGCAAGTGTTTGTTGCTGCATCATTATAGTTATAAAGCCATTTGGTTTTCAGTTTTATAAACTACAATTAAGTGTTAGTATTTATTCATTGACATTTACTGTGAAAATAAAGTACTAGGATTAGTTAAGTTCTATTTTTGGCAAACACAGACAGCTATTTTCCATAACCATAATATCAGTGTACAAAATGTGACTAGAAAGCCTTTTATTTAACAAGCTTGTTAAGAAGAAATTAAATGGCATTATTAAAAAAAAAAAAAAGAAAAAAATGAAGACAGAAGCAGGGGCAAGAATGCTCTCTGAAAAAGAAGATTTAAAAAAAAAGTTATTAAGATAAAACTATTAATTTATCTCCTTACAAAACATCACTAACTCAAGATCTAGCTCTATGGTTGGGCACAACTATTTTCAAGCCTGTGCCCTCCCTGATCACCAGCCTAATTTTCAAATGATTATGGGTACTGCATGTAACAAATAAAAAAAAAAAAAGGCCTCTGTTAACAGCTAGAGATACTTCTTTGGTTTTAATTCAAATTTTGTAAGGAAAAAAAATGAAATTCTATTCAGTTTTTTAAAGTTGAATTATTATCTGATCTGGCCTCACAGATTAACAAAGGACCTAGAATCTTGGCAAATGATGTCAGCCTCGAGCCCTGCATTTCTAGAGACCTGAACAGGTTTGTTTATCAGGCATTTGCCCAGCAAAGCAGGATTTTACTGCAAAAGTGATTATACTGTCATTCTGAATATCTCCTAAACTCCTACAGGTATAAATATAAGTGAGTTTTTCTTATTAATTTGTTTGTATACTTAACAGAATAAAGTTAAACATATAGCATAGCTTTACAGAATATGTCCAAAGGATAAGAATATTCATTTTTTTTTAGTTTCAAGAAGAGATATATATATGCACTTCTTAAAAATAATCCTATGTTTTATAATTTCTTTTTTCATTTCAAAAAGTTAAGAAAGCAGAACACTCCAAGCAAATAGGCAACCAGCCTCAGAGAATCATTGCCAAAGAAAGGAATTTGAATCCTCACAAGTTTTAGTAAAAACAGTCAATACGATTTTGTGCTGTTTCCTCTCTCAACATTAAAAAAAAAAAAAAAGAATTTTGCAGTGCCCAAACACTGATGCAAAAGTACCACATTTCCTCACTGTAACAATTGTCCCTCCTCACTGGCTGTCTTGTTTACCAAACATATATTAAAGCTTAATGCACATGATGATTAAGCATAATGCACATGATGATTAAGCAGGCACTAATTTTATAGTAAACATCTATGTAAACACTTTGGACCACAACTAAGAATTTAGTTAAAAACTGGACAAAGGACTTGGAACTTGGGAACTTCACATACAAACCTTGGCTTAGGTAGAAACAAGACCACACCTTGCATCACTTAGTATTTCACAACTATACATTCAACCTCTTCCAACCTTTTGATCATCCTTCATGTCTGTTCCATAGTTCTTAAACAACAAAATACACTTGATTGTGGTATCATTTTTATGTTTAGAAGGATCTTTCTCAATAGAATGGAAATTTGATTCAGCTTATGATCAGTATCTTTTTTTTTTTTTTTAGTAGACCATGGCTCATATAGTTACAAAAATGAAACTTGAATTTACTTAAGATTGAAACATCACAACTAGAAGTATTAATTGTAATGGCTGTTTTCTGTAAAGGTGTACAACTAGAAAAAGACAGATGTCACGCTCAGATCCTGGAGCTTGCAGTAAATTCCTGGTAATAGAGTGGTTCTGGGCAAACGTTTATCATGATAAACGTATACAACAGCACAGTATAAATGCAACTAATCAGTTCTCATCTCTAGAATTTCTTCACAGATAAAAGAAAAAAGAACAGAAGATTATAGGGATCTAGAAATAAAAACTTTACTACTATTAATAATTATTATCAAGTCCAAAGTACCCTTGATAAACAGTAGAGATAAAAGCCTCTGCAGGATGCATGACATGCCCAACAAAGCTATAGCACAGTTATATCAGTGTCTAACAACACAGTGTGAGAGTTCTGCAAACAAACACCATATGGAAGAACAGAACTCTGTATTTAACCTAAAGCTCTCTAATTGCCTGGGTTTTAGGTTAAAAGATCTTCCCAGCATTGCAGAAATGATTCTTCTGTTGCCAAGCTTCAGAAATCTAACCCAAGGCTCCCTTCACTGCCAGTGGGAAGAGCCAATTCATAACCTAAATATTCTCTATCAGCTATCTCCTAGAACCAGGTCCTCTCCCTTGATTATTCATGTGCTTTGGCACAAGGTGGCTGGAAACTAGGATACATGAACATACAGGAGACATGTTAGATACTTCCATAAGGCAAGATCTTTTCACAGTAAGCAATCAGGTACATTCCCAGATAACTAACATTTTAGAAACAGATAGGTAAAATTAATCCAATCCTTAGTTATCCTTTTTTAACCTTCATATTAGGTACAGAAAGGGATTTTTTTTTTTTTTTTTAATAGAAAGAAAAAAGGGTTTTTTTTACCAGCCTGGAGACTGAGGAAGACATGAGAGCAGAGCAGAAAGCACAATGCATGTGGATTGCTGCTTAGGTACTGATACATTACAAAGGAGCCTCTCAGTAAGTTTTCTTATCATCATGAAGAAAACTTCCCCAAATAACTGTCAAGCGTGGGAAGCCTAATCCACAATGGCTTAGTCATACTTTCAAATTAAAGGTGAGATGCCACACAAAAAGAGTAAAAAGAATCACCCTTCTGGTATGTTTTCAGCCTCGGACAAAAAATAAAACATCTTTCCAATTTTCAGGACATGCTGACAGGTCCTTAATGATTAGCAATTTTTCTTAATTTTTCACAGTGAGAACAAGGCTAAGTAATTGTAAATGAAAAAAAAAAATCATAAGATTGCTACATTTATAGCAGTGGTGGAAAAACAATCTTTCATAATATAGTTGCTCTTAATGAACTGAATTAGGAGCAAATACGTCATGGCATCAGCTTGTCAAAAGTCTCTTGCTAGTGAAGATGCTACACCAGGAAAGTTAAATCTCACAGCAAATTAGACAGATTGGATTCCTATTTCTTTTGGTGACCGTTATATGGCTGAAGTAGGTTCTTTAAAGCTGCTGCACTGTGACCTTTTACTTTCAGCAGCTGTCTGCACAAGGGCCTCAGACAAACAGTTCAGAACCAGGGCATGACATGGAAATAAGACTTCACAGCCTTGGGCTAATGTGGCTCAGCACAGGATAAACATTTTTTTGTCTATCTTTCAGGATTTATCTCTTTTATGACTCATGTTGAGTAATTGTTTCCACATCCCTTTCTGTCATAAGGGACAGGGAACAAGCTTGTTCAAGACAAGAGCTTTACATGGAATTTAAGAGGAACAGGACACAATCTAGAGCTCTTGCTGCTAAGCCTTTGGTTGGATTGGGTTGATTCTTCTCCCTTTCACCCTGCCCCTCATGTTCTAGCCAACAGACCAAGCTGGTAGTAGTTGACTGCAGAAGGAACAGTCTATATGCGGGCTCTGAAATGTGCAGTATGGCTTCTGGCAGTGATAAATTAGAGTTATAATTGATATATCTCATTCCAGTATATATAAGCAAAATCACACACTGATAAGATAACATATAAAGAAAATGGGTGAGTGCAATCTCATTCTTCATTCAGCAGATAGTAATCTCATTTCACTTTTGTTACATAAAACATAACCTTAACTTGAGCAAAGAGAAATTTAAATCTTCCCTTCAGAAGTTCTACCAAGAACAAAATCATTACACTTAAACCATATGAAAACACACCATGAAGTACAGCTCAAAAAAACAGGTTACCAATAGGATCTTATTTACATGTTTTACTGCTTTATTATGTATTTATATTATGTACCTTGATTAAATCTTATCTCTTGATTCTATTATCATAATATGCCAGTTAAAGAAACAAACAATCTCCACCCCCAAATGATGGGGGGAGGGGGGAGAAATAAACACAACGCCACAAGAAAAGTGTACCAGCAGCACCAAACCACTCATACTGGAACTACAAGTTCTTCTGGTTCATTAGCCAATACTAAGCTAAGTAGCACAGACAGATTTGATGATACACAACAATGCTTTTAGTCAGCATGTGAAAGTCAATCATACACCATTTATTGGAGATGGCCAAAACAAAATATGGCTTTGGAAGAGTGGGGTGCTCCAGGTGCAGCCCACAAGGCATTCATGAAGCTCATGCTGCAGGTCCAGATCAGCCTACAGCAAGATCGCGAGTGTCATCTCCCACCTACTGACCTCTCTGAAACTTTTCTGCTTCCCTACCCAAACCACAGCATGGCTTTTTGGGTACTCATGTTCACATGCAGTCTGGTAGAAAGGGGGATGCTGAATATAGAGGTTTTGGGGACTGGGAAGAAGTGTTAGGTCCTTCAGAGAGGAAAGTACAGAGGACAGCAACTATCATCATATGCAGTTTTCTGTCTATACAGATAGAATCTCTCTACAGAAATAAAAAAGTCATGACAAATCTGAAAGCCATGTTAACACTCCTGCTTTTAGTGATTTCTAGAAGAAAAGCAAACCAACCTAGATGAATTGTCACAAGTTACTCCCCTGTAAGTTTTCTGCTGATTACCACATTTCAAAACTCAAACTCAAGATCATATGTAGCACCATATCAATTCAATTATCTAACAATACCTTATTTGATCCCTTCCAAATACTACTGAGAAGAGAGTGGGTATCTAAAATAATCTGTGAAAGAAATGGGGGGGGGAAATAAGAATAATTATTTTTACTCAATCTTTAATAAAAGAAAATTCACTATATTTAGAGATGGGGAGATACCTTGATCTTTCAGTGGAAAAAATTTGGAAAAAAATGAAGCTTCCAAAGCAGCCTGACAGCTGTTCTGCAATGCACATTCAAGCACTGTGCCCAGATAGGTAATAGCTGTTTGCATGCTATTACTGATTAACCCATACAATATTTCACATGACATTTGCTCAGCTGAGGTGATTTTGAAGCAAATAACAGAGAATGAACAAAGCTAAAGGAATACAAGACTAGCAGGTTAAAAGTCTTACTCCACATAAAAGTGATTCTCTGTGTCTATTATCTTTTATGTCCATTTTTTCCCCCCCAATCTTTTCTATGTTACAGAATTGGCAGCATATGACATTTAAACAATAATTAATTTTTCAACTAAGTCCAGAAGGTTTTGGTTAAGCAGTTATCCATGCCTAAATTGATGCAATGCAGATGTACAAGTCAGTCTCTTTAATACCTACTTCATTAACAATAAGCTCTTCAGTGTGAAAGTAAAGGACTCCTCCCCCACATAACTACCTAATAAACTATCAAGGACTTTCAGAGTTTCAAATGAATGCTGAAATACTATCAGATGTGTTAGGCATGACTTCTTTTCTTGCTACAGCTCTTTTATATATGAGCATGGGGGTACAAGGCATCATCAGTTTAATGAAAGACAGGAAGAAACTATTCTGTATCAAAGAGTAGTAAGAGGAAAACAAACAAAGTAAGTACATACGGAAATCAAGAGCAGTCATGGCAAATTCTTCTGCTCACAACAGCCAGAAGTACCCTGCTTTCTTATATTCCTAAAAAAAGACAAGAACTAAAACAAAGACCAGGAGAACTGCCTCATTAAAAACACTGTTTCTTTCTCTAATCTTTTTTTTTTTATTTTTTTTTTTCCTTTTAACAATTTTATAATGCAAAACCAACACATTTTTGGAACTGTTTCAGTCTGCTTAGACTTCCTTTCTTTTTATAGCTAATCTGGTCAAATGATATAAAGGGAACACTTGACATGACGTAAAAAAGTAAGAGCTGAGTATGTATGGAGTTACGAAGCCTGCAGGTTCACAGAAAGGTATCACCATCCTTTAGCACAAACTAAGAAGTCCTTTTTTCCTTTCATTAATACACATGGAATAAGAATACAAATAAAATAAGGTGGGTCTGTTCCTGTAATTACATATACTTATTACTGGCTATAGAGCTATCAAACGAACTGAGAAAGGCCAGGTTTGGTGGCTGAAATGGCAAAAAACAACTAATGGTTTAAGGTCATCAGAATTTTCAGTGACTATCTGGAAGGAAGCACTACAAAGCTTATGATATTTCAGAAATGTCACCTTCAGTAAATTTACACTGTTAAGAGTGACAGATTAATGAAAAAAAAAAAAAAAAAAAAAGGAAAAGATTCCTATGGTGCATGCATGCTTTCAGAAGATGACCTGTCTATGCAGAGATACAGCTGAATATCTGTCCCTAGGGGACACAGAATGATCCCCTTTAAAACACTTCAGTTTCTAACAGAAATTGTAAAAATAACACACATTCAGAAGAGAAGGAAATAGAGCACATAAGGTGAGGAAAGTGATCAGAGTGATGAAAGCCTGACAGACTGTAACATCTATCTTCACCTTGAGGGACGTGTAAAGAGAAATTAGAGTGTGTACGCTCAATATGTTTTTGGAGTTGATCCCTCTACAAATGTCATGCTCGATTGCAGCAGGTATTTACACAGATTAGTGGTGAGCACTGCAATGAGCAAGCACTGTACAGGTTATCACGCCTGTATTGTGATATTGTTTTCGTTACCCTACACAGCTTTAAAAATGGTGGATACTTTCTGCGACAAAATGACTGGGTAGATACGCACAGAGCCCAGTGTAGTGAGAGTCTTATTAATGGCAAAGAAGAGAAAAGTCATCTGTTTATTAAAACAAGAGGCTAGAAATAACCCAAAAAATTATGAAAATTAGTAGCTTCCTTTGTTTAAGAACACAGGGGACTTTACCCGTCTTTCCTGCATGTCTGATGATATTGTCACAATCCTGTCTCCTTTTACTTGTCAATAATAAAGTTTGAAAAAATGATAAAAATTAGAGAGCATTTTAGAAAACAGTATTCTTACCAAGTTCAACCTTTCCTTTTTAAAAAGAAGATTAGAACAGGAAGGAAAATAACAGCAGCAATATAATATACTTCAAAACTACGTAATTGTTAATGATTTTGGTGGGTGCTTTCATAGTGCTGAGACACACAGACGAGAAGTCCTGTTGGAAATGTGTGACCACTTTCATTTTACTGTCCACAGATAGCAGAATGCAAAAACACAGCACAATATTAAGGAAGTATTTCCATGCTGGGGAATCAATCGAACTCAAACAGAAGCATACACAGGTGGACTCTCATCACGTTAACACTGCACTGAAACCCCAGCATCAAATGCTTACCCACAGCTACAGCATGGTTAGTAAATGGAACAAATCCAAAGCAACTGTAAAAACATGTGCAAAGAGATGTAATTCTGTGCCACAGATTACACGGGCACCATTTTTAAGCAACTAAACGCTAAATGCATTCACCACCAGCACTAAATTCTAGCTTTTCACCATTACATTTTAATCCAAGCAATGTTAACAATAAGCATCAAAATGCATTCATTCTAGGGTCAGTGAATCAAACGTACATGTATTTGTTAACACTAATAAGTATTTTTTTAGTAATTTTTGTAATCTGCATTACATCATTTTGTAATCTTTTTGAGAAAAGATTTTTACATCAATAATTATTTGGTTTGATATTCTGAAAATGGGTATATTGACTTTCTTGCTTCATTTCCCTACCCTTAAGCTCATGTTGACGTTCTCAGACATACATCTGATTTCTTCTTGTGTCAATGGAATTGAAAGGGTCTTTGTACTATTGTTAACCTCCCCACCACCCCCCAAAATAAATAAATAAATAAATAAATAGAAATCTGGAATGCTTATATAGTGATAAAAAAGAGGTTTGCTAGATTAATTTTGCAGAGACAATAATTCAGTTTGATCCTCTACGGTATGGTTGTGTGCCCTGCAAAGCACAACTGGGCTTTCAGCTCTGTCAGTCTCTAGAGCCTGAGCAGTTGTTAGGAGTGAAGAAATCCAGTTATTTCAAACTGCCAAAAGGACTGATTTAATAAAATTTGTGCATTAGTGTTATGGTTTGCTTTACCTGGACCAAAAATTAACTCAAAATAAGTTCCTCGAGTCCTCCGATTTCTGTAAATTGTGATAAAAACAAGACCAGAGTCTTACATATTTACTCCTCTGGTTGTTCTTTTAGTATCAGTAAATGTAATGCAAATTTAGTGGCTGCCCATAGTCAAAGTCAGCTAATATTGTGCACTCTGAAAACATACTGAAATCTAAGCTGTGGGGAGACTGACAGGGTAGGGGAAGGAGGAATGTCACCAATTTAAATATTCAGTGGATATGCACAGCAGTCTTCTGGAGAGCACCAAGCTCCATTCCTTCCCTTGCCTACCCGTTCAGTATCATTACACTGAACTTCTTCCAGACAGCCAATACCACAGTTGCACAGCTCATACTTTCATTAGCAAGTATCAATACTTGCATTCATTCATGAATGAGGTGAGACTGGTGTACCACAGAGAATCTGCTGGAATTGTCTCTCCTCTGTTTGATTTCGCAGCCTGTTTGCTTGTTTTAAGGAAGAGAATTAATAGTTTGGGTGAGCGCAATTTTTGAGTTTCAAAGTCTGAGCGACTTCAAGGAGCAAAGTTCTAGGCAGGTCCTCCAAGAAGCTCTAGTCAGTTCAGACCCTGTCATGCCCTGCACATGAAACAGTGAAAATAAACTGTCTTCTCCCAAGTACGGAACAAGACACCCAAAAAAAAAAAAAAAAATAAATTAAAACATAGCCAGAAGACTTGGCTGATGTAAGAAGGCAAGTGAGCATCTTCTTCACAGAGTACATAAACCACAAAGGAACATAGAAGAAACTCATTTCTAATATATTCCCTAAAGCTCACCACCAGAATCAACATTAAGGTACCAGTAAGTGACCAACCTAATAATTTTGCACAATTACATCGTAACATCTACAGGATGTTGACAATATTACACTATTTATCTTTAGTCATAGAACTGTGTTTTCTTTAGGCTCAGAATAGAAAACATTACAGATACTGAACAAGGTTCAACTGAGGCTTTAAATGCCCTCATGCCACCAAAAATTCCATGGTCTGTGGCACTGATGTACAATTCAGCTCAGAGGGGAACAAATGCCCGATTGGGACATCATAAATATCACAGTTTAAAAAAACATCTTCAGAATTCTGTACTAACCTTGGGCAGCACTGGAATCAACCATACTCCTAATATTAGACATTGTCACAAAGCCTTCAGCTGAGCTGCGTCTTACGTCAAAGGAATTCCCACCTAATGTAGAACAAAGCGACCACAGGCCAGAGTGGCAAATCTGAATCCTCCACTCCAACCATCTTCTCTATCCCAATGACAAACCTCAGGTCCATCCCAGTTCTACCCCATGCTGAAAACTAACAGCAGCAACGTCCTGAGGTGACAGCTGTCAATAGCCGAGAGCTTTCCACACGGGCACTGTGGTTAGTTAATAGCTCTTCTTTGGACTGTTGATGTATTGAAGTTCAACAGTCGTGGCTGGCTTGTTAACTGTTATGCAATCTCAAGCTGGTAATAGAAAAAGATTTATTGCAAGGGTGATGAGTAAGTTTAAGTCACACATTAACATTTTCTTGCCTCATTCCTCTCCACTTTTTGATAAAGGAGAACCCATTTGTAAATGAGTACATCCTATCATATACATTTTATCCATTTAAAATTCATGTTTATTGCAGGTCTTTTACAGCAATAGTATTTCTGGACTTATGCAGCAGCTTAAAGCAGACTACCAAATTAAGTAAAAAAATGGTATTATTTTTACAATAACAAAGCGGGGCAACAATCTGAAACTCCTGTAAACAATTTGGTTAGTAGTTTTTGTTCTGTTGAAAAGCCTGATCTGAAAATGTTTCAAGAAACTCCACCTCTGAGAGAGGCATTGATGCATATATGATGATGTTCAACACCACATACTCACAATATGAGACATTTCTTTTGTGAACTGATACCTATGGCAACTGTGATCTGCTGAAGGACAGGAAAGAACAGGACCTAGAAGATCTACTGAAGAAGCCTTTTTCTAGTGCATAACAATGCTCTCTCATAAACCCTCCTGGATAATACCGCTAATAGTCACAACTCCACCAGGGATTTACAGCTCATTCCAAGCAGATTTCCAAAGCACATGCTTAAATCCACACTGGCAGCTTGTATTCAGGAAAAAAATGCTCTTAGATTTGGAAAGGTAGTCCAGTTGGACATCAAACACTACATTAATTATCTGATCAGTGAGTAGATAAGGTAATTTTCATCTGCAGTTTAGCTGCCGTGGTGAACAAACAGCTTTCAGTTATGTGACCTATTGAAAACAAGAAGGCGATGCCTACTTATTTTTCCTCAGAACCATGAGTTTACACTGAGACCTATGCTATTGTCCCAAGAACTATGTGTTCTGACTTGGAGCAGTATCTAACCTAATGGGGGCGGTGACTGCACGATAGCGGGCAAATGAGGAAAAGGGGGAGGAGAGAAAAGAGGGGGTCACATGTTAATGTTTTTTTTTTTTTTCATTATTAAGAATTAATTAGACAGTTTTAAAAGATTGGGAAGTGAAAAAGAACTAATTGGAGGCAGAGGGAAGAACCCAAGACACAGGCAACAATGAAAGCTCTCTCCCTACACAGAAACATAATAATTAAAACAAATGGGTCTTCAGAAGGGAAGTAAAACTAATACAGGCAGCGGTGAGAGAGCTATATAAAAGGCAAATATACTGGTGTCAGATAATAGAATGGCAATTAGCCAACAGTTTAAAGACAAAAGTCTCACACCAAAAGGAAGAGGATTTAAATAACATATATTATTTTGCTTCCCAGCCCTCTTGCAACCAGGGCACTGATGCTGATGGCTGGATACAGCTAAGTGAGGCTATTACATCCTAAGGGTAAGTGGAGTTGGGGTCCCTGCTAATAAATCACACAGGTGAGAGAAGCTGTGTTGTATGCTGCAGCTAGCTTAGATCCACAAGGAATTCAGAGCAAATACAATCAAGGTGACTGCAAACCTCACGATGGAAGGCTGACAATACAACTCTGCAACTGTATTTCACATCCAACTCTATTATTTCCCATTTTAGAAATACCAGGCAGTTAAGGACCACCAAGTTACTAAGCAAGCAATCTGAAGGGGCACGGAAAAATTTTAACTTTGTCATTTTCTGGTTTTGACTGCCAAATCATAATGCTTAAATGCTCCCTCACTGTAAGGATTATTTTTTATGATGATGATACTGATAACCATTATGAAAAATTATATCTCAAAAGCCTGGAGCAACACACTTAGATTTCAAGATTATTTCATGCTTAGATGTTGTTTAACAAAATGCAAAGTGGTCTTTAAAGCATTGGAACTAAATTTTTACTGGAATTCACCAAGATAAGCACTCTATTTTTTAAAGTATAATCAAAGTACGGAAAGGAAACATGAAAACATGCATAAAGCCAATCCTCATGGATCAACAACAACTCACATCAGGCTCTTCAGAAACGTAAGACAAGTGACAGACTGTGCTCTGATTTTTGTATTTTACTCACTGGCTCAAATTCAGACTGCACCTCCCTGTCAAGGCTCTTGTAGGTAATTAGCAGAAAGGAAATAATGGCCTTCAAAGTCTGTGTTTATTATTGTTTTGATTCCAACTAAACTTAATACTTGGCAAAAACAGAGGACTCCCTCTCTTCCTTCCAGCACTTTTTCCTCCTTTCTGTCCCCTTCCCTCCCTCCGAGACCTTCAAGTCAGAGCCTCTGAAGTCAGTGGACCCATTAAACAAATCACAGTGAGCCTCAGTGCAAAGTTTCCCCTCTCAAGAATTTCAGTTGCCCTGCCTGCTTAGGGGGAGTGGTTGCTTTTTGTTCCTTGCTGCAGGTTCTGCTTGTTTCTCAGTTTTGTGAAGCCGAAGTCCCCATTCTCTTTAAGCAATGTTGCTGCCATTTACTGTCATACTCTGATAAACTGGGTGGCTTGTCAAAACGCATCTAGTAGCCCCCAGCCTCAAACTCCAAGTGTTTATGAAAACCTCTGTGGATCTGGTTCCCATGAACTAAAGAGTTAACCCAACAGACCTCTGCTAATGCGTAATTGCAATTAATGTGAAGGTCGCTTAACAGAAAACTGAAGAAAGAGTACAGATATTGAATTTTAAATCGATTTGGGAGCAACCCACTTTTACACCACGGGGAAGAATGGCAAAGAGGTTTCAGCAGCCTTTTCATGCACAAGGCCCCGAGGTAATAAGATAATGCATTGTTTCCATTTCCAATGGATGTAACTTTCTTTAAAAACCAACCAAACAAAAAAAACCAACCAAACAAAAAATAATCCCAACACTAAAGAAGAGAGGTGATGTTCCTTCTAAAAAGGGAAGGTTGCATACTTTATCTGTCTTCCTATGACACCGCTGACATCAACAGTGAAGGCATGGCTACAGTGCTAGTGTTTTGGTGTGTTTTTTTTTCCTTCCCCATTAGTTTTATAAGATTGGCTAGGATTTACATGAAAGGTTGTTGAACACCTAAGGCAAATAGCACGATCAAATAGATTAAATTAAAAGCAACCAGCCTCAACAAGCAAGACGCAGAAGGTAGATTCTATGAATGACACACTCATTGCTCTACCTGCAGACTGTAAATCATCACAGGCTCACTTGACAGTGCCAGACATAAGGATATCAGCACTAAAACACCGTGAGTCCAAACACTAGGGTTTTTTTCCGAACAATTAGCCTCTTGGAAGTGGAGAGCGAGGGTGATTTTTTTTGCATGATTCCCCCCACCCCCATCCTTCTCTTTCATATTCAAACACTTGGGGCAAGGCAATTTGACACTGGATTCTGTAACAAACCTGGTCAGGCAGGATTTCTCACACACCCTGCACAAAAGGCTAACCTCTCACAAAGTACTTATTGGAGATTTATGTCAAGGTTGAGTGAACTGCAGCCAGGGAACTGAGCTCCAAATACTGTGTGAAAGGCTCTGGTGCTAATCACTAAACCCATGGGTTAGCCGGACAGGAATTGGGGAGGGGGAGAAAAAAAAAAAAAAAAAAAAAAAAGAAATCCTGTACCGTAGTGTAACACTTCCCATATTCTCTTACAACATTATCGGGGGGAAGAAGTGCATCACTTGTAATTTAAAATTTCCTCAAATTATCAAAATATTGAAATAGATACACTAAAAAAAAAATTTAACTTCACAATTCAAAGGGAAGTACAGTAGTCACTGCTAGGATTGGTTTCCTTATTTCCATTTTTTTCAACTTTTATTCCATATTTCCAGTGACATATTAAAAGATGACTAGGTGATGCCATAACCCAAGACATTGATATCAGTTGTTGCTGCTGGAGATATCTCCCAAAGAGAATCCAGTGTTGGATGTATACACAACTGTCGGAGGTGAATAAGCATCCAGAATGAAGTGACTGACAAGTACTGACAGACCTTCTCCAGGCCACAATAGCTAACTTGTTCTGTCCACACAGCACAGACACGCCACGCTGTTGTGGAAATTACTGTATTATTGCTTTGTGTTCACTGCATTTGAAAGTCTGGCTAACCTTTTCTATCACTGTATCCTTATGGTGCAGCTCAGATGTGTTTTTTACACTTAAAACATTTCAGCTGAAATGAATTCCAAGGGAAATCCAGATGTTCCCCTGACCTGCTCTTTAGTCATCAATTGTGCAAAAGTGAGTTCACATTAATCTGAAGGTCCCTTTCTCCCATCTAAATAATGGAAGACATTTAGATATTCCTTAATAAAATTGGATAAGAAGAAATAATCTAAACGCTGAGTAGTCTTTCAGTCTTAAATGCTGCGTGTCCTACAATAAAGCCATACTGAGACATCTGCATTACCATGTTTGCAAACTGTACACAGGCCACTTTCCT
Organism: Merops nubicus; assembly: GCF_000691845.1. NCBI lineage: Eukaryota > Metazoa > Chordata > Aves > Coraciiformes > Meropidae > Merops > Merops nubicus. Next base: position 68,644 of record NW_008617518.1, on the reverse strand, counting down.
CCTGAAGGGTCACAGCAGCCAGATCCTTCTGATCCCAAACACTCCTGCTGTTCCCTCTACAGGTGTACAGTGGATGAGAAGGCAAATTTTATTTCCTCCACTGTGTTACATTGTTGTACTAAATTTAACTGTTCTGCAAATGTTTTAAGATACTCTTAAAATTGCCTTTATTTCCTAAAACAGTGTGTTTATTTATTACGTAGACATTGTATCTACACTTAATGGATCCCCTTTCTTGAGTAACTTTATTCTACCTAATCCATCCTCATACCACAATACAGAGGAAACAAGCAATTTTGTAGTTTTCCAGCTTACTGTAAACTTCAGTAGAGAAAGGTAACTACAGATGTAAGTATTAGTCACCAATGTCTAAAAAAAAGAACAAAACCATAAACAACACACAAATTCATGTATTATTTAAGGAATCAAAGTTACCATTTTGTAACTGCTATTATAAAGTTGGAAATGTTAGGAAAGATTTTCTTCATATTGCTGCAAGAATACCAGCTGCTGAGCATTTACTGCTGCCCTGTAAAACTGGGGTGGAGAAATTCCCTGCTGCAATAAAAATGTCCATAAACCCATAAGTGAGAGACACATCAGTTCCTTTAAAGAAAAAAAAGAAAAAAAAAAAAGAAGTACCATTAAGACAGCCTTTCATCCTTAGTGTGTCTGAAGGGCTCAAGGCACACTTTGCTGCCTAAATATAATCAGTAACATTACCACACTAGTACCCTGAACATGTTCTAAAGTGATGTATAACCTTTAAAAAAAGACCTTTTTGTGAAACATTATTTGTTAGTTGTGTTGGGAGACACAAAAGAAAAAACTGCAAGAGAAAGTATTACAAATTGTTCAGTGGTGAAGAGGTTAAAATAACTTTTAAAAAAAGCAGTCAATCACACAATTCAACAGTAAAAGAGTTTTGAAACATCCAAGAATCAACATCTGAGCATATCTGGAAAATCCAACATGACAGGGTCTTAGTGGAGGTGGTGATCATTTTCAACATGACTAGGTCCTTTTCAGTACTGTGAGGGTTCTGTTTCTTTACTTGTTTGGGTTTTTTTGTTTTATAGACTTTTTATGGCTATGAATTAATCCTTAACACCTCTGCTTTCCATGTGCATCTCCGCATGGCAGAGCACCCATCCTTGACAGCTTTCCTCTGCAGAAATCCTGCCTGTTTGCTTATGCACAGTGCAGAACGAAGACAAAACACTTCTCTGGTAAACAACTCAAAATATAGGCAGTTTCAAATGTTTTAATTTGTCTTTGAATGAATGGCAATGGTTGGGGGCTGGATAATCTTAGGAGACCTCTGAACAGTAAGCAGTGCATAAAGGTGTTACACACTTGTAACAAAAGACTTAGAAAAGAGACTGCAATGGACTGTATGGGCTGGCTTCTCATTTTCCTTTGATCATCTTTAGGCAAGCTTTGGCATTTTCTAGAACTGCCTCACTTAAAAAAACTTTTTTGTATTAGCATACTTGAGTATGAAAACACTTAAAGCAATATGGACTTATGTATTTGAGTTTACTCACTTTTTTGCCTATAGGATTTTTTGTACTAGAATTTCCCCAAATGTAACACACAAGGAGTCATTAATATCACTCAACTTCAATCTCCTAACTTACAGGCCTAACATAAGGAAGTAATCTGCCCAGGCTTCCTAATGTGTCAGTCAAGGTAAAGGGAAAATATCTGAGAAGGGAAGATATGCTTTTGCTTTGATTTGCATTCCAGAGGTATCTCTCTTCACCAGTTGTGGAAAGAAAACTAGCCTCCTTACACCAGCCTAAGAAAACTACCCTCCTTACTTAGGTATCTCATTTAGGTTCCTGTTAGGTGACACAAGGATTCCTATGTTCTCAGTGCCTTGCTCAAGACTTTTACCTATTCTTGCCTCCACTCTGTGCTAGGTACTGCACATAAGAAAGGTTACTGAAACAATCATAAGAATACAGTTATGGAGCTTTTCTTTCTTTCTTTCTCTTTGAAGAAATCTCTTCTTTTTGAAGTTACCCACACCCAACACTTAACCATGATCAGTAACTAAGACTCCACAAACTGTGTTTCAAAACTCCAAATCACAGCATATACCAGTAACTGTATGGTGTAGGTCATTTAAATAAGGTAATGAAAAAAGTACAATGGGACTGAATATGAGTGGAGAAACCTACATACAACCCTCATCCTATTGACAGTGGTAGGAGAGCAGGAGACCAATCTAAGACATAGCTTAGCAAATCAGTGACAGGCTTTTAAAATTCAAATACATTGTTTAATGCCCAATCCACATGATTCCTTTCTTGCTTATTCTAAGCGTGCATAATTTGCACAGCCCTTGTGTATAAGAGAATGACTTTTACATGTACACGGGGAAAAGTTTAAGAACTGGTAACACTGCACACTTTATTCCCATGAAATACGCTATGCAGTGACCTTTTATTGCTGCTCTGTTCTTATAACCTGTTAGATACATGCAAGTACCTCATCCAGAATGTCATTCCTCCCAATGATAATTAGAAAAAAACATAAGAAACCACTTTTAAATTTCCAAACTTTCTGTAAGAGTGTTTCACTTCTTTATTTCTCAGTTGCTGTTTCATACGAACACTGCTGCACATTTAACAGGAATCACCAAGAAGAACGTTAGCTCAGAGTTTGCATTTCTGGATTTAAACAGCTGACTAATGTATAAAGGGTAGCAAATCATTGATAATCACTCAAGGCCTCCAGTAACTTAAAATGGACATTGGCAGATTATTTACTGCACTTTGAGATGAATTTCACAGATTCAGAAGGAGCAAAGGCAGGTACACTAAGAATGAGGGGTATAAAGTAATAATGCACTAAAAGCTTGTTTGAGATGGAAAAGAATCTATCTGGTAAAACTTTGGACAAAGTTCCTTGGGCTACTTTCCTAGTTAATTCTTTGACTCCAGAGAGATATGCTTTCTCTTCAGATCCCTTTTATTACCTTATCTGTCTTGGCTCTCTTACAGGCTGAGTATTCTTCACTTTTGAGTAGTTAGCCCAAGCAAGAGGAAACACTCCTTTTCCGTACATATACACAACTCCTCTACAGAAGAAATCATCCCCAGTCTTATCCAAATAAGGTTATTAAATTTTCCTTTCTATCTTCTTCCCTTTTTGCTTCACAATATTCTTTCATTCCCTCTGATTTTAGCTTTATCTTACAAAACCATGTTTAGCATGTCTTTAAATATGCTTCCAGAGAATGACGATCACTTTACTCTACTCAGACCAGTACTGAAAATACAGCTTTCATCTTCAACGGCCTTACTCTATTCCTTTTTTAAAGAAATGTCACCTTAGAAATTCAGACACATATATTAAACAAGAAAAACAAAACTATTAATAAATAAAACTGTAATTATTCCATGAGATAATGTTTTAAGTTTTAGTTAAACCTCCCCCTTGCTTTCTTGATTAAAGCCATACTAGTATTTCCCATTAACTGGCAAATTACATTTTGGAGCCAGAAGAGTCATTACCTACAGATATGACAACGTTTTTCTTCCTACCTGCAGTGATGAGCTGCCATTCAGACACAGCAGAAGCAGGCATTCCTTTAATTCTTATCACCTCCTGTAATTGCAGTGGAGTAGTATATGTGTCTAGGCTTCAGTCTTAGTTATTGGAGATGATGCCAACATAATGAATGGCCAAAAAATGTACAGTTCTCTGACTACACAGAAATATTTTTTTGGATGAGGTAACTCATTTTTTGTACTTCACAACAGTGTTGTTTAAATTTGCATTGGCTCCAAGAATCCTAGACAGGTAACACAGGCACAGACACCTCCATCACGATGAGATGAGACAAGTCCTGCCCTGAAAGTCTATGGGATGGGGTAACTTCAGGGAGTTGCTTTTTTTTCCTAAGATCTAGGGACTGTTTCCTAGAGCAAGAGTCCCAGTCAAAGCCAAAACTCTCATTTATTTCACTGAAACTAGGTCCAGGTCAAATGTGGCAAGAAAATAATATGGGGTAAAAGACCCAGAGAGAAACCACTGCTTTTTGAGCTGGTGACTCCAGAATGACAACGTCTTGGCACATGGGAAGAAAGAGAAAGCTTTTCTGCCATCAATGTAAGAGTGATGAAAATGGCCTTCAAAATTAATGTCTTGTTTCCGGTTTAGGGCCGCAAATTTAGTCCGCCTTTGTGTTTAGCTGAAATTTTCTATACCTCAAAGCAGTTGCTGGATTTCTGAACACTACAATATATTTTATGTTCTGGACTTTTACATTAGCCTTTTGAATTCATATTCCAGCTTAAATTTCAATATATGCCAAACACAAGATGTTAGGCACATTCAATGTAGTTCTCTGCATGGACATAACCCAGTTCTGGCTTTCAGCTTTTAACAGGGAACATGCCATCTGCAGTGAAAGCCCTATCTTCTAAATGCAATTTATAGTTCCCGGGCCATGTTCAGATGCTTCCTTAGAGGACTCCATCTGCTTTGAAGCCGTGATGTGCTTTTTTCCCTGCTGCTATCATTACAGTCTTTTTCCTAACAACTTCATAAATCCTTCTAATGTGTCCTTTCTATCCCTTTTGTAGTCATAATGCCACATAGCCCTTCAAGTTATCAAATAAAAGTGACTTCGGTTAAAAAAAAGTCAGATTTCATGCAGAAACCTAGTAAAAAGGTCACCCATTTTCCTTGCTATCTACAAAGCCAAATCAAGTGTCGGTCTTAAACAAGAATGGGACAAATTTTTCACTCTTGTTTTGCACAGCTTTATATTGGCATGACCCTCTCACTGTAGTTCGGCTTCCAGTGTTATTAATGGAGGATAATTTGAATCTTGCAATGGTTTCTCCTAGAAAAGAATGTGAAGCACGTTGACAACCTGCACATATTAACAAGAGAGCAACATAGTTATGCTGGTCATGGTAGAGTTCTCCAGAAAATTCTGACATAGGAGAAAAGGCATACATTTTAACTTTCGTTTTTATCATGTAATTTGTTTCCAGCACATTTTCATATCAAAAAGTCTCTATGAAAAATAATGGTATCATGTGGTTAAATAGATGCTGTTCTTCAAGTTACCAAGTTTCTGCATAACTTATCATTTTGATGATACAGATTCATAAAGCATATTTATAATTTTTGTCTGTTATTTAAACAGTTCAGAAAGAAAAAACAGTAGCCCAAAATGCTTGACAACTCATTGCTAGCTTTTGAAAACAATCCTCACTTTACAACTGTGGCATGATTAGAAACCAAGACCAGCTGAAGTGCTTTTGACATTAGCAAGATAATTAATACAGTTCCATTTCAAAAAATCCTAAGGAATATTCATACTTTTTGATAATTCTGTCCTGACTACACAAGTACTATCAGTACTTTGAAAATTTGACTGACCTCCAGACAGAGCCTTTCTGGTTTAGCAGTCTGCAAATAGGCCAGAAAAACTGTAACATTTCCCTCCCTGTAAAGATGGCTTTTCTATCTACAGAAGGATCACAGCAACTTCACTGAGAGCTATGACTTCTTCACACTTTAAAAATGACAAAAATAAATAGCATTTTCTCTCTAGGATTATTTTAAGCAATACTGAACAGGATGATTTGGTTTATAGGTGGAGGTTATAGTGGAGAAAGCACAAACCTCTCAGATTTCCTTCCCATTGTTGCTATGCTTTCATTAGCTGTTGCAGTGTTTCTACAGCCTCTTAACTGAACTACTAAATTTGCTCATATAAATATGGCATATACTATATATAGTCAAGGGGGTTTTACATAGCGTATGGGTATATTCTGGGATTATATATAGCTGGGAATACCAAACTCCCATGCCTTTGTACAGTACAAAGAGAAACCTCAAGACTAAGAGGAATTGGTCATGATTAAATATCCTTTCTGACATTTCACAAAGGGCAAATACAACTATTAAGTTTTTCTTTCTCCATCTAAAGGGACCTTACAAATACATTTGAGAAGGCACGGACTAATCTCTTACATACACCCTTGATTCAGTCCATCCCCTCTCTCCTTTGACACTGACTATAGACTTCTTACTCATTTCAGTAAGTTTACATTTTTCCTCAGTTATTTCTAACAAACCACAGTTACATGGCAGGGAGATGAAAGGTTGAGCAAGATTCTCAGGGCTCATGAGTAAAGTCCCTAACAAGGCACAGCTGATCTACAGACAGACAGACAAAGATATCAACCATGTGTTGAAAATAAACAGTTGCAGTCAATTCTCTCCTGCTGGGGAAGTGGGGAATAGCACACTGGCAATGTCTGAGCTGTGAGAATGATGCTGCAACTTCTCTGGACCTGTGTTAGTCCGGTGATAGGAGTATGTTCTTTATAAAGTCCTAGTTCTCTTGTCCATCTGTTGTTCTCACCATCTTGAGCTGACATAAATAATTTGAAACCATTTTTTATGTCAGAAGTGTGATAGTATCACAGTAAGCTAATTTGGACTGTGAAAGAACAGCTCTGATGGACAAGAGATAAGTGTATACTAGACATAAAAATTTTAGTTATTTTTTATAAACCTTTCTACCTCTGAACTACCTCGTTTCCAATGTTCCCAAAGCAATTTGCTAACATTCATAAATCTGTGTTGTTTGGAAGCTACTATGTAATAAAAATATGGATGAACAGACGTACAAAAGAAATTTGCATGTGTCCCAGATCATACAGCCTGTGGAAGAGAAGGGATCTTGGCTCTTCCTACCCTATCAATCACACCCACAGGTCCTTCTGAGGCAGTTTACCAAGCTACATAATGCACTTAAAAACACTAACCTGTGTTCATTCAAGAGCCATTAAATACCCTGAGGTGAATATGCCCATCAACAGCAAATTTACCAGTTTCTAGTAAGCAATGTCAGACTAAATAGCTGATATACTCCTGATTATTACAAAGCAGTAGTTTCACACCAGTATTTTGACTGTTGCTGCAGTCAACATACTCAAACAGAACCCTGTAAATGCCTATATTTTATCAATTGCAATATACGTTTCAAAGCGTTATACACATGGGAATTGTCAGATACCATAGTGCATGATAAGTCCCATTAAAAAAAAAACCAAAACAAAACAATGCTTTAAAAGGACAAAATTCTCAGTGTATGCTGTAAATATAAACATTTACCAGCAGGAAAATATAGAATCCTGATGTTTTCAGTGAAATAAAACCATCATAAAAACCAATAGGCCCACTGGATACAGAACAGACCAAGACTCAGTGTGCTAGAATATGGTATAGAAACACCACCTAAGGACAGACTGAGCATCCTAGATGCAACTTAAGCCATAAAAGCAGACAGGAAACATGTGGCAACCCATACAGTAATGGTACTACTACTGGTATTACTTATTGTAGTTTAATGCCCTCCCCCAAGCTATCACAGGAGCACTGCATTTTCCTAAGCTGTTACTTCATCAATCCTATTTGAATTTTCCTTTTACTTTTGCAGACTTCTTGCTATCACAGATATCAGCTCCTATGTGTACACCTGCAACAAATACCCATCTGTTAAAATTTTCCTACTGATGCAATAGCTTTCTGCATAAATTCCAAATGTAAAACAGTAATTAACTTTACATTGTGGAAAACTGGTATTTTATGTAACTGTGTTGTCCTTTTCAGATGAAACCATACATAACCCCACTAAGAAAAGAGAAGGCAGGATGTGTTAACAGGTATCTGCATTGTTAACAGACTTCACAGGTCATTACAAGGAACATCAATTTTCAGAAAACCAGAAATATTTATGAAAGAAAAATGGTATATTAGACAAGCAGTGATTTTCCATACTGCTCTCACTTCAAGTACATATTGAAATTCTTTGATGCATTCTTTACGTCCTACACTTCTGTCAAGTCAATAATCCAATTGCTGTAGAAAAAAATGGGCTTCTCTTATTTAAAAGAAAATCAACAGTTCAGTCACAACTTTTATGAAGACATAGCACATATTTAAGTACATATCTTGTGAATATTTTTAGCACTATCTGTTCAGAATGGATCACTGAAATCAATGAAAAATAAAATACCTATCAATATGAAAAAAAACCAACTGATAACTAGGTCTGAAATGAGAATTTATTATTACTTAACCACCCAAAGTTCCATGTGTTTGAGTGCTGTCTGAGAATGTATTTTATTACCTATGAAAGCAGTGTGTTTATTGAGAAGTCACTGCATTTTGTACTTGCTATGTCACTTTTAAGCAGAGAAACTCTAATTGCTTCATGAAAATGGATAAACATTTAAGACTCATTAACTTTAAAAACCAAGCACATAAACTTTCACTGTGGACTTCCCTGGCTAAATGGGGAGGTTCCAGTGGACTGGAGATTAGCAAATGTGACACCCATCTACAAGAAGGGCCAGGAAGATCCATGGCACTTACAGGCTTGTCAGTCTGACTTGGTGCCAGAGAGGTTATTGAGCAGATCATGCTGAGTGCCATCATGTGGTACATACAGGACAACCAGGGGATCAGGCTGAGTCAGCATGGGTTTATGAAAGGCAGGTCCTGCTGGACTAATCTGATCTCCCTCTATGACAAGGTGCCCCACTTAGTGGATGAGGGAAAGGCTGTGGATGTTGTTCACCTGGGCATTAGTAAAGCTTTTGACACAGTCTCCCACAGCCTTCTCCTGGAGAAACTGGCTGCTCATGGCTTAGATGGGACCAACTTTTGCTGGACAAAAAAGTGGCTGGGTGGCCAGGCCCAGAGAGTGGTGGTGACCGGAGTTAAATCCGGTTGGCAGTCAGTCACAAGTGGTGCTGGTGTTGGGGCAGCCCTCTGTACTAGGCAAGTTCGTGTTAATATGTTTATCCATGACCTGGATGAGGGGATTGAGGGCACCTTCAGCAAGTTTGCAGACACCACCAATATAGCTGGGTGAGTTGGTCTGCTTGAAGGTAGGAAGGCTCTACAGAGGCATCTGGACAAGCTGGCTGGATGGTCTGAGGCCAGTGGTATGAGGTTCATGAAGCACAAGTGGTGGGTCCTGCACTTGGGTTACAACAACCCCATGCAGCACTCCAGGCTTGGGGAGGAGTGGCTGGAAAGCTGCCTTGTGCAAAAGGACCCAGGGATTCTGGTTGACAGCCAGCTGAATATGAGCCAGCAGTGTGCCAGGTGGCCAAGAAGGCCAAAGGCATCCTGGCTTGTATCAGTACTAGTGTGTCCAGCAGGAGTAGGGAAGTGATCGTCCCCCTGCACTCAGCACTGGTGAGGCCACACCTTGAATACTGTGTTCGGTTTTGGGCCTGTCACTACAGGAAAAACGCTGAGGTGCAACGGAGCTGTTGAAGGGTCTAGAGCACAAGCCTTACAAGAAGTGGCAGAAGGAACTGAGCTAGTTTAGCCTGAAGAAAAGGAGTTTCAGGGGAGACCTTACCAGTCTCTACAACTACGCGAAAGGAGGCTGTAGCGAGGTAGGGGTCAGTGTCTTCTCTCAAGCGACAGGCAATAAGACAAGAGGAAATAGCTTCAAGTTGTGCCAGGGGAGGTTTTGAGTGGATGTTACAAAAAATTTCTTCACTGAAAGGGTTGTTAAGGAGTGGACCAGGCTGCATAGGGATGTGGTGGAGCCACCATCTCTGGAGGCATTTAAAAGAGAGGTAGATATGGTACTTAGGGACTTGGTTTAGTGGTGACGTGGCAGTGCTGAGTTATTAGTTGGGCTTGATGATCTTAAAGGTCTCTTCTAACAAAAATGACTCTGTTTCTACTACTGATTATTATTGCTTCCAGAAATAACCAGGGCTTATATACTGAAATAAGAAGTCTGTAGGAAGGAAACCTTCAACTGGACACCCTGCAACTTCCCAAAGGCACAATGTTACAGCTCCAGAAGACAGCACCAGCCCCAGGCTGGTCCTGCTGCTGCAAGGCAGAGAAACCTCTCTGTCTTCCAGGTCGACCCCCACATGAAATAGCCACTGCCAGCATAGCTATGTCTTGGCAAGGACTTGGGAGATAAATTCAGGACCTGCACAAACCATCAGGGCTGGTGAGAGAAGATTCTTACAGGGAAAAACCCAGAAAGCTCAAGCATCAATTTTCCCCTAAGCAGAAAAGTTCTGGCTGGTTTGTTTGTTTTTATATTGGGAATTACCTTGTTTTTCCTGATCTCTATCCTATCTTTCAGGAGGAAAGGGGAAATTTTAACTAAAAGAAAATATAACTTAAATTTACTCTTGTTTAGTAACATTTAAGATTTTTCTCTTTTCCAATCAAGAGAATATGCTTATTCCTGTTTCACACAATAAGACTATGGTTAGCAACTTATTTTTTTCAGAGCTCAAGTGGGTTATATTCTAATTACATTATTTATGGGCTCAAATGATTATGGATATTTTGTAAACAAAAAAAAAATCATAATTATCAGATTAAAAGCAGATGCAGGTCAATGCAATGGAACACTTTACATAACAATCAATAAAAATGTCAATTAAAAAAAAAAAACTACTTACTAAAGGCACCATATGACATTCCAATGGGAGGAAAAAAAAATTCTTCATTTTCTACTTAGACGCCTTGCTTCCTTTATCAGCAGATGGCAAGCAATTTACTAGTTCAATCCATATGTCTGTATCTGATAGACAGTGTTTTACAAGTCTGAAATTAGTTTGAAACATTTTGATGTTGGCCAGACTACAGAGGAAAACAGGCTAACTTTGTCTATTAATGAAAAGTTGGTTTTGTCATAACAAATACTTCCACAAGCTACTACCCATCCAGACTCATTCAGTCACTAATGGAATTTGTACCCAAAGACATAATCTGTGTTTAACAGACTAACAATTTGTAGTTTCATCCATTCTGCTCTTCTGCTGTGCTCCAACATGTCTGCCTCCACTAGCTGAGGTTTACTTACTGGTGCTGATGAAAGCAAGCAAGGCCATGAGAATATTTTTGGTAGGAAGGATATCAGATCACTAGGGCCATTTATGTGCACAATACTAGGCATTCAAGAGAGAACCTGTCAGAGCAAGGAACATGCAGGCCAGTGCCCTGGCTCCAACCGTGGCAAAGTGCACATGCTGCGAAGAAGTTTTAGACAATTTTTCTTAATCTCTCCCCACAAGGAAGCCTCTATTTATTATGTGGATAATGTATATTGTAGGAAAGGAGGACCAGAAAACCTAGACAGTTCTTATAACAGTATAAATGGTTTGGAATTTTTTCTCCCAAAAGAAAGCTCCAAATTTGGAGAATTGCAATGACTTTTTCCATAGAAAACTGTGATTTCCACAAAAGATCTATGGGGAAGAGAGCCAAACCAAGCTAAAAAAAGACAAGAAAAGAGAGGTTACAGTGAAGTTTCCTTTCAATCTGGACAAGCAAAGAGCGAAAGAGATCTGTACAGGTAAGAATAGCCAACAGCAGGGGTCCAGAGGCACTCACAGCCAGGCAGAGCACCAGGCACACTCTGAAGCTCTCCAGGTGCTGAGAGCCCTTTGGTGCAGACAGCTGGATGGAGGTCCTGTTAACTTCCTAGAGCTTGCAATATTTAAGTTCTTTGCCAAGGACCAACAGAACCAGTACAGACAAAATATTTCTCAATTCAGTGTTTTTAAAAATGTGGTTTTGCTACAAAAGTGATGTACCTGACGGACTGGTGTTCTAAATAGCTCATGCCTCACTTCCTAAGAAGGATACCAATAAGAAAGCACTCAAATATCTTTAGCGATGATTAAAGCTTCACCCCAGGCTGTCTGTTCACACACTGACATGACACATTTCAGGAAAAGTTCAGTCTAGTTGTCTGCACCAATGCCGACTTGGGGCACTGAAGTTGAATTAAACACCTCTGCTAAAATACATGCAGTTGGTCATGCCATTTGGCTAATACTGAGTTTTATACACAGTCACTTAGCTGAACATTATGCCAAGAAACTGAGGGACCACATTTAACGGACATCAACTATCCTCTTAAATTTTGTAGAAGTCCCTACATCAAACCTCCTCTGACGATTATTATGGATAACCATTGAAAAGACCTCTACTCTTCCACCGTTTAGTTGGCTATTAAAAGGCAAAGGCAAATTGATTAACTGATGATTAAGTTTACAGTCCTAAAGGCATGAAAAGATCTATTTAAAAATCCACCAAGATTTAAAACTTCTGCTAAGCAGAACATAATTTTCAGTAATGGAAAAATCAGTAAAGTTGTAACATAGTCTTTGCTTTAAAAATTATTAACATTAGTCCGACAAACCATTTGGCTAAATAACTACAGAAATCCGGTGTTCAGTGGAAAAAGTTTTCATTTTTAATTTAAAAATACCTCTCACTTTTTAAATTTCATTCTAACTTCTAAAGCTAATTTAAAATTAGTAAACAAACCAGTAAAACACACATACACACAGACACCTATGTAGGTGCCAAGCTGTTTACAAGCCTTGAAGCCTAGAAGATTTTAATCACGTTTTCCATTAACTCTCTCCACCCCTCAAACACTGCATAAAGTAGGGTTTATGAGAATTTTAAACAAAAGGAAATAATTAAGTTTCTAGCATACATCAGTCAAATATACATGAATTTCAGTAATATGCTAACAGGTTCTGTGCTACTGTCAGTGGAGAGCTTTACAGATGTTTGCTTTCTTTATCAGTCCCAGGGAGGAATTCCAAAATGATCACCGTAGCTGAGTCCATTAACTGAATTGTGAAGAAAATAGTTTTCTCATGAAACAAGCTGACTAAGCGTACCCTACACAATACAAACTTTTAAACAGATCTGGAATACATCCATTTGTGGTGGGAAGAGGACCTGCCATGAAACACTGAAAAAATATAGAGCATAACTCAATATTTTCTCTTCTAACTCAAAAAAACAATACCATGAACATTAAAGCAGTTAGTATCAGAAAAAAATCATAAATATCTGAAGATATTATTCTCCATATGTCTTATAAAGGGGATAATAGTGGTATATTAAGTTTTGCTTTGATTTGAAAGCTTTCACCTTGCAGTGTCTGCCTTACAGCCTTTTAGTCATGTACAGACTGGAGTAGCAAGAGCTTTGAAGTGCCCAACTTCCAGTGAAGTTTCTAACATTTTTTTAATAAGTCTGAAGAGGTCTGTGTGTGATTTACTGTAATTTCAGAAGAAGCTCAGAAATCCACCCTAATACAAAAAGATAGAGTTCCTTCATGAAAGCACGGGAGTCATTTGAGCACAATATCACTGTCAGGGCATAGGGGGAGAGTGGCACGAAAATACTCTGAGAACAAGACCAAGACAAATTCGAAATACTCAGTATATAAACGGTGATATTCGGAACTTTAAGGGAATCAAAACAGAGTTTTGTATCAATACGATTTTTTTTGTCAACCAGTAAATACAGTTTATGATTCACAGCCAATTTCTATAATTGCTATAAAGCAGCTGTGATAAAACTCTATCTGTAGCATCCTAATAAATTTGCCCCCAACTACTAAAATTAGTTCTAAGCATCCAAAATTCACATTTGAACATCTGACTGAACAAAACAGGCATTGCTCTGTGCCAAATACTGGAGGAAACAGACCTGAAATATGCCATTTTCTCACCAGAAATTGTAGGCTCCCAAAATAACATGTGAATTACAACTCATTCCAAGCTTGTTTGCATTGCTCCTCATTCCCATTCATAACAAATTCCCTGACAAATGTTCTGATTATTTATCTTTTTTCTTCACTTTTTAAATTTAAACACAAATTTCAAATCACAGACAGTCTTGCAAGGAGAAACAGCCAATAGTACAACACATCTAAATATGGAGAGGGTGGAATTTTACTCTCAGCAAGTGCTGGAGGCAACTCAACATGATTAAAGACTGCACTGCAAGCCATCATTAAAAGACTTCTTCCCATAAGCGAAGATGTGTAGTCTGCCACTATACACATCAGAGGCACATAAACCAAAACGAGGTCAAAGTCAAACAAGAAATGCAAATGCCTTGCTCCAAAATTCCTGCTTTGTCTTTTTTTTTTTCCCCCTCAGGCTGAAAGAAAGAATAGGAATTTTAACAAAGTTAAAATTAAAACTATAATCCATTTCTTAAGATTTTCTCTTTCAATGGTATTCTTGCAAAAAGTTATGTCATCATGCCCAGGGAAGTTAACTGGGAATGTTGATTCAGGATGCCTAGGGAGCAAGATCTTCTTGCTATGATGATAGAATTGCACAACAGAATTTAACACATACCTCTTCACTCTTGCCTTTCGAGACAGAAAACTGCCCTTATTCCCACTTTACAGACAGAAGTGGGAGACCAAGGCCTAAAGCAGCCAAGAAATCACAGGGAATTAACTATCTAACTAGGACAAATACAATTCACAAACCTGTGATTTACAAATCTCAGGCGACACAGGGATACACAACCTCAGCAAAGATTTCCAAGTCCATTTGCAAGCTGCCTGCAAAGTGCTGCATAGCCTGGGCTATCACCACACCATTTGTTTCAGAAACCTAATACTATGCACAACGTAAAAAAGAGCAAACATCCTTACTCTTCCTCAAATTGTATCCTGTCTGAATTCTAAATAATGTAACACGCAATATGGAACACGTATTCATATATTTATGTTACATACACATATTACTATATCACTACAACAAAGATGATAAGATTTTCTAAAATACACATATCAATACTTAGAAAAATGCTTAGAAAAACATCAACAGAACCATTTAGCTATTATAAAGCTTCGTTTTGAAAACAGAACTTGGTGCAAGAAGCAAATGAATTATATTAGGCAGGAAATTGTTCAGTAAATCAATTGTGCTACATTAGGGATCTTAAAATTAAGACTACTTTCAAGGTGGCTACATGTGTATTCTGAGGAGTGCTAAGGTAACAAAAGACATTCAGGAAAACCTTGTGCGTATCTCACATAAATACTGTTTTTCTCACATAAATACTGTATTTCTGTTTCAGCACACATCTGTTCATATAAAAACTATTTTCCATAGTTGTAACTTTTAACTGGATGTATTAACCCCTAGATACCTCCATGGAAAAATCACAGAGCGTGTGTGTGCACTGTTTATTCATAAATCTTTACCATTTTAAATTTGTTCAGATGTGGACAGCATCTGGATTCCTTCAAATCAATTACAATTACAATGCTCCCTTCTTAGTCCAATAAGTTAAACATTTGTTTGCTGTCTATAATAATATCCCTCCTCTAAAGGAGTATATTTATTGTGTCTTTTAATTACCAAGTACATGTAAAGCGTTGTCTGAAATGCAGCATGGAAAGCAACTCTGCGCTTCCAGATGTTACAAAGTATCTTCACAGAGATTTTCACTGTTCAGCACTATAGTACTTCAGGCAAAAAAAGAATTATGTACAGTCGTTGCCCGCATTCTCTGTGAAGTTTAATTTTGCCTGGAAAATCTACAAGTCAGCAGCAGGTTCTGCCCTCAAACATGAATGTGTGCTTCCTATTGCAGGCAGTTTGACAAAGATTATCCTTTGAACTACAACTGAAGGTCCATTTCACTTCAGGTATGTAAGGTAATGCTAAGTACTACTAGCAATACAGAACAATAATAGGGGTGTATAATGGTTAGAGTTGCACTTAACTGTTCAAAACTTTGGGAAAGCTCATCTAATTATTGAAATTAGTCATCATGCAAGAAGCTGCATTTACTTACTTCTCAGTTTAAACAAGGCTTCTCATTGACAATTCTCAGAATTGTTTAGACTGGAGGGAGCTGCTGCTGTGCTGTTTGCCTTTGCAGTGCCCACAGCTTTGCTCCACACTCTCGCACTGCTTTAACCGAGCTGTATCCACTGGGAGCACAATTTCTTAAAAAAAAAGTAAAAATTCAGGAACGTATTTGAAGACAGTAAGAAAAAATAGCTGCTTACCAGGATTGGTCACACCTAAAGGAACAATGTTTCCTCATTCATTGTGTCTGGCTTGGAGCAAGTGGGTATGAATAAGGACCAGACTGTTTTCAGAGCTGGGTAGCGCAGAGGGGCTGAGCCCAGAAGAAGACCTCTAAGCCTCACCCCAGGGCTAGGGAGGCTCTGGCTTGCACTGCCCCACATAGAGGACTCTTGTTTAGGCTGGGGGACGGTGCTGGGGGTCCCTCTGGGCCCAGAGTCCACCCAGCCCGAAGCAGGGGGGGCTGCCAGGGAGAGCCGTGCCCTGGTGCCGGGGGTACTCCTGCCCTCACGGCATGTTCAGCCATGGCCACTCCCTGCGGAGCGGCCGCCTCAAGCATCCGGGCGATCTTCACCCAGCAAAGCCAAGGGCTGGGACAGGCGTGCAGCACCCACGTGACAACACGGAGCTGCCCCAACACCAGGACACCAAATACCGGACCAGAGAGAGCAAAAGGGAGATTCTCCTACCCAGACTAGGAAGGATAATATAACTTAAAAACATGAGTTAATTGCATATGACACTGCTTGTCGATCTGTTTTGGTCGCTCAGTTCACTACAAGAAAGCACTCTTTTGTTCTCATTTTCATTACCATCTCTCCTACCCAAACGAAGCAGCTTGTTTTAAATCAAGAATCATCTCCGTTCTCCCTGCTTGAATCATTGTTATTGATCATAGCAACTTCAATAAATCCTGCTGCTCACTCAGTGGCCCGGGGGCCCGTACTGATCTCCCCAGCCCTTTGTTCCACATACTGATTCACCTTTTCATCAAGGAATCTGACGTAGCTGCTGCCCTTTTGCATTATTACCGTGCCCCACCCAAATAATGATTTTATCATTTAATTCTCTTCTAAACCGCATTTCATAAAAGGGAGAAAAAAATAAATAAAAAATATGCACTGATGGGTGGGTTAACATGCACAAGGTGGGGTTGTCTCTCCACATGACAGACACACCCCACACAAAAACCAGAAACATGCCTTTAATTGGGCAGGTTAACATTTTTCTAAAAGTTACTTTCTAGTCCTATCTGATCACCCTGTCAGGATGAGTAATGCAAAACATTCAATTTCTTGCGGGTTTGGTTCCGGTAGTTACTAAAAGCAGCCAAGTACATGTTTGTTTCTAAACTACTTGAAACCTTCAAAAAGTTATTTTAGCTTCATTTGTGAGCCATTCACCAGCACAGAGATTTTACTGGTCTTGGGTTTGTGCAGGAAACCCAACACTTCAAAACCATTTCTCTTTGGGTCCTAACTTTATTTTCTCATTTTCCTTTCTGCAGGATTCTTGCTATTTTCCAGGATGTAGTTATATTTTAAAAAGTAGCCCACTGCTTCCCCAGGCAGAGGCTTGTGGAAACAGGTGCTTCTAAAAAATACGAAAGACTTTGGCAGCTCTCTGACCTGACAGAGCTCTGTGCATTAGTAAGACACAGTGCCTGCTGAGTTCCCCTCAGCTAATTAGAGGACCCGTATGGCAATGAATGGCCTTGACTATAAATACTTCCTGAAAGATCTCTAACAGAGTCAGAGGAAATGGGGAAAAAATGAGATGCAGCTACAGAGAAACTATTTCAGATGTTTCTTCTTTAAAGGGCTGCTTTTTCTTTCCCAAAGTAGCTGAGAGATGAGATCACAGCACCCAAGACCTCCACCAACTTAAATATAAGATGTGTGATACAACTATAGGCATTAAATTTAATCCTGAAGATATACCATTAAGATCTTGATATCAAAAGGCAGTTAGAAGTGGGCCAGGACGCCAAAGAGCACAAAAACTTCCATCCATTACCCTGTGGTGACCACCGAAAAATCACCAAATTTAAACGCAGATCCCACTCTGCATGTTTGAACCTTCCAGTGCTGCTGCTTGTGCTCCTGCTAAAGGCAGCTGCAATACTTCTACCAACATGAGAGAGACAGGTTTTACCTCAAAGTTATATTATTCTTCTCACCAAGAATTGAATCTTTTGGAAATCACAAAGGCCAATTCAGCCTTTCCACTGCTCTGTAGCTATCTGGCATCTAACTCTCTGGATGACAGGAGGCAGTACTTTATAATAGGCGGAATAATGTTTTACCACTAGAGATTTTTGTCTGGTATTTACTACTCTGATATTAAAACAATTATGCAAATGTAAATCAAATGTAAATTTACTACACACATACCTGTTGCTTATTTTACGATTAGTTTTGTTGATTGGCCACACAGGAGAATGCAAAGCAGGGAGAGGGGAAATAACTTTTTTTGATTTCCTGTCTCATATTTAAAGCCATATAACCAGCTCTAGATAGAACACTATGTGAAATATCAGAAGTGTAAATATCACAGACAAAAGAAAGTACAATGGAAACTTTCTTGAAATGCCATGATTTCCTGTACCCTGTAAACAGCCTGATCATTATGGTGCAAAATAATCTCAGTTTAATAGAAAAGCTGATTTTATCCTTTGCCCCATATAAAAAGCTTATAGCAAAGGTTAATGTAACTTCAGTTAGATATTTAACATTCAGCCTGCAGTATGCTTGACTGATGAAAATCACCAATACCTTTGCAATAACTTTATGATCTGTCACTCTCTGACACCAATACCCCATTGGATGAATTATGATTAATACACAGGCCTGTTGCCTTCAGGTCTATGCAGCACTGTGGGGCACAGTGATCTGTATGCCACATGTGCATCAGCTAAAATACAATGTAAGGCAGCAGTATTCACCAATACCTTTAGGTGGGTTAACTAGACCTCTGTATAGATCTGATGGCTCAGGCTGCAGTTGCCAATTTTGTAGAAAACTTTGTTCTGCAGTACCCGCACATACCAAAACAGAATACTTCATTTAAAATCAGTTTAGCAAAAAGTTCCTGCTGTCCAAGATCTGCGTTGTCAAAGCATTAAACAATCTGCCTGGCCTGGAGTCTGCTGGCTGCCAAAGTGCTACCCAAAAAAAAAAAAAAAAAAAAAAAAAGAGGAACATTTTTGCATCTCAATAGACTTTCCAGTATCAACAAATCTTTAAACTATAAAATCAGCTACTCTAAGGAAGAGCAGAAATAATGTCTACATTGTACCATGCTGAGGTACATTTTTTGTAATTCCCATTTGCAAAACATACCGATTCGCTGTAAGTACAGCTGCTGGAAACATTTTAATAAGAAAAATAAATTAAAGCTACTCACAGAAGTGTATCAAGCCCCTGAGAAAGATTCTGTTACATACACACAGCTTGGAAGCGCTCCTGGGGAAAAAGGTGCATCCACTGCCCATGTGTGTTAGCACACATGCAGAGTTCAAGCTATCACCACTGCACCATCCCCAGCTCCTGAAAGGTCACAAGTGGTTTGGTCTTTTAGCTGCTAAAAAGAAAAGAAATCCTACCCTAATGACTTCCACGAATAATCTACTGTAGCAGAGTCCGGGGAGGGAACATGTCCATCAT
>NW_008617518.1:46593-49262 GCF_000691845.1 Merops nubicus | reverse complement strand
CAGGAATGCAAGAAAGCAGCATATAAATGCCTTATACAACATGCAAAGCTGAAAACCTCTCCAAGTCATTTCCAAAAGTTTACAGTTATGCTGTAGGCATTAGGGATTTCTGTGGGCAACTGTAGATTTTCACCCTTTCCCCGGCTGATCTGTATCATCTTTGATATTTTATTAAAATGCTAATCACTCCTAAACTCAGTATCTAGAAGACCCACTCGCAGTGTTAACCTCTGTTTCTATGAAAAAAAAAAACGCAAAAAAACGTGATCTCCACTTTCCCTTCCCCTAGTTGTGACAGAACTAAAAATTAAAAGTACATGGTATTACTGCTACTGTCAAATCATTACAAATCATTTGTAATAAGCAGAACCACTTTACAAATATTGAATAGCCAGTACAACCAAAGAGATGTGTTAGAATTTTTTTCAGTCCATTTCTCACAGTGTTTAATTCAAAATTTTTGGCTTCCTGTGTCAATCTTTGGGGAAAAACAAATTAAGGTGTCCACAGTGATTTTATTATAGGTTTT
Source organism: Merops nubicus (assembly GCF_000691845.1). Classification (NCBI taxonomy): domain Eukaryota; kingdom Metazoa; phylum Chordata; class Aves; order Coraciiformes; family Meropidae; genus Merops; species Merops nubicus. Next base: position 48,733 of record NW_008617518.1, on the reverse strand, counting down.
GTTTCCTAGTCACTAGTTGTCCTGGGATGCAGTATTTTGCGTGAGCATTCACTGTATGATACCAGAAGTATGTATTGATTTAACACTGCCCCTTCAGAAAGGCCCAACTTTTAGCACAACTTTACCTATTTCTACCGGCTATTTCACATTAGAAAAATAAATTTCTCCCAAAGCTGATAATCATTAAAGATTTGCTTAACAATACAGAGTATTTTTTTTTCTTTCAGAGGATGATAAAAATTAGATTTTTCCAGAATGGAAGGGAAGAGGGAGTTCTTTTCTGAACAATTTCTAATCCTGTCCATGGCAAGTAACTTTCCAGGTGTACATATGATATCTATGTATGCCAGGTAATACCTGACACTAAGCTTCCCCTGATCAAGCTGACCATCACTCTGTCGTCTTAGTTCCTGGCTCTAGTACTGCATCCTGTAACTCTGTCTACAAAAACTAAATCAAGAGCAAAATAAAGGAGTTATGATTCTATGTTCTTCTTCAGGGATCCAGGGGAATAGTAAATGAACATTACTCACGGAATTATACTCCTTCATCTTTCACCATTGCCTATCCTTCAAGACCACCCCCCTTACCTTCAAGAAGTCTGAATTCTCCCTATCTTCCTCTATCCATCAATAGTGATGAAATATGTATGATTAGAGGCTCTATTCAGCATATGAAGAAAATTAACCTTCCTTTTTCTTTTTCTTTTTTTTTTTTTTAATATTTCAAACTCACAAAGGCAACTTGCCTAATTTTGAAAGAAGAAAAGTCGAAATTAAAATATTCTAACTAAGGAAAAGACCCAAACAAGTCCTGGGCACAACAGAGTTCGAAGAGTAAGGCAGCTAAAGGTTTACACAAAAGTAATTCCTCTTTGAAGGATGTCAGTATGGGTTAAACAGTCAGTACAGACCTAATCTGCTAATATATCAATTTACAAACCTTATTAAAAAAAAAAAAGTTGAGTTACATATATTTTAAAAGTCAAGGAACTAATTTATATACACTATTAACACAAAAAAATAAGAACTTTTTTTTCTTTTTCGTAAAAATACAGACATTAGAGGTACTTCATATTTTTGAATATCCAGAAGTGATCAAAATATTTCCAAAGTAATAAAAATACCAATGTGAAGGAATTTATATACTAGTGCTTTTGTATACTTTAGAAAACTCTTTGAACTTTATTTAAAAAAGGACATAAGAAGCAGCCAGTGTACAGTTTCCCCTTCTATATTCAGCAGTGCCTAAAACTGATAATACAATGGCCTTATTTTACTGCCTACTAAGATTGAGGTGCCAGCTACCAACCAAATTTAGACTTTATAACACTGATTCTGCACACTACTATGTCCCTTTGCATATTTTTTTTGGTTTTTTTTTCATTGTTTATTAGTCAAAAAAAAAATGCAAATTATTTCTATTCTGATAACCCACAATATAAATGGCTCCTCTGGCCAATACATCTGTGTACTGCTAAGAACCACTACAAGAACTGAAGTGGTATCATATGTACAGCATGAATTCCACTGCCAGTCGGATATGTATATATTTTTATACATACTTCACAATGGAGGAGCGAAATATAATGCTGCCATTCCCAGTAAGCACATACCCAGGTTTGCAGTAGGGAACTTATCCTACCGTAACTGCTTCTCATACATTTAAAATCTGACAAAAATTAGTATTCATGACCTGTATAGTGAAAAGACTGCAGTCCCCCTAAATTTCATGCAGGCTTTAAGTGACAGGCATTATTGTATAATCAGAATAATTGTAATATTTTTAAAACCACTGACTTAATTTAGACTTTGTAAGCCATATATGTATACAGAGACAGTTATACCTATGTATAATTTTAGCAGACCACAGAATAAAACAGTTATCTTGCCTTTCATCTTCTTCTGACACGTTGCTCACTCTTACAGTAATTAATGTTATGGTTAAAAATGTTCTTATAAAAGACAGTAAAGAAAAATAGATGATCATCACTTCCATTCTAGTGAGGTTTGTTTGCCAACTGACTGCTCCTGTAGCAAGTTTCTATTATATTAGTTCAGATACGGAGCAGCCCCTGAAAACACTCCCTGTTCAGCTCCTCAGAATGTGAGAATGTTTCTGTCCTCAGATTTCTCTACAG
>NW_008617518.1:22329-46562 GCF_000691845.1 Merops nubicus | reverse complement strand
GAGCGTACCTTGATGGAAGGGTAAATTCCTTACATATAGGTCCTTTTGTTTAAATAAAAGAACAGGATTATTTGGTGTGACAAATATTCTCTTTTACCTATTAACCAAGTTCATTTTCCTTTTTTTTTTTTCCCCTTTTACTTCCAAGGCAACCAGATAAGTGTCAAAATTGATATATAATTATGTTGTTTTACAAAAAGAAAGAGGTTCTTTTATATTAATATTTAACTCCAGTTTCATATTCTAAGATATTTTAAAATGTGAAATCTTGCTTAAGTGTGAACTGTCACACCACCAGAAAACTTAAGAGGTGCTTAGTTGTGTTCGTGTAATGGATGTGCAGCATTCTGGGGTTCTAAACCTTCCTTCTTCAAATGTATCATCAACCTGCACATTAGGAGGAACGATTATCAAAATTCAGAGCTAAACAGCAAACACAGAAACACTTGCTTACTGATATTACATGAATACATACATGGTTTTATGCAAACACAGGTTTTTTTGTGTTTGCATTTTTTGTGCAAACACATTTACCTGACAGTTTAGCTCCATAAATTTGAGTCTTTCAGTGTTTCCTTGATTTTCTTTTTTTCCCATGCATGAAAAAAAAACCAACCACCTTATTCTGGAACTGAAGAAATCATTTGCCTGCCTAATGAAACACAACATACGTGTAAACACAGAAAGCAAGGGGGGAAAAAAAGAGCTTCCTACCCGTAGTAAGGACTGGGATTCGTCCTTTGCCTTGGTGTCCCCGGATCCAGGGTAGGTCTGGGTGAGCTGCCCAGCCTTCTCTGCAGCTCCAGCTGGCACACCCTGCAGGAAGCCCTTGCTCTCCACCGCCAAGCCGTAAATGGGCCGCGCAAGGTGGGCAGCTTCTACGTTTGGACTATCCCTTAAAGGCTTTGGCTGTTCTTGGCCAACGGACACTGGAGTCAATAAGCCTAGACTGGTCTGTGTGTATGATGGGCTCCCCCTCAAAATGTCTGTTCCTCTCCAGGTCACGTTGCGAAGCTCATCACTGGGACTGTCAGCCCAACCTTTCTCCTTGAGCACTTCCTTATCTTCTATCTTTTCCCTCTTCACTATGCTGTCAGATATGGGCTCCCCCATTTTGGGGTCTGGATTAATCAGACTGTAGACCTTGAGGTCAATTTTTGGCTCCTCCTTGATAGATGAAACACCATGACTGTCCTCACCATTGGCTGTAGTGACGTCCATCTCCTGACAGTGCACAGTGTTGAAGTGCTCCAGTAGTGACTGAGTGTCAACAGCTGTGAAGCTGCACTGACGGCATTTGTAGCAGTTGTGTACTCGCCTGGAAGAAAATGAGAAGTGTATTAATGTGAAAGTTTCCTCTTGGCCTTCCCTCTCACAGTGGTTTTACCTACCAAGATGAAGAAAATAAACAGAACTTACAGTACGATTCCTTCAAAATAAAGCAAGCAGGTTTACTTTGCTGTCTTATACAAGATGAGGAAAGTCCTGCTCGTTTTTTCCCCCCACACCTTGCAATGCCTTCCTATAGTTCATTCACACTCCACTGCTTTATTTTAAACTTCATGTAATTTTCACTGGGATTTTGTGAGGTTTTTTTCCTCTTCAGTTTGCTACAATACACTTTTCATTTTTTATTCAAGTCGAAACATTGAAGTAACACATTTTTTTCAAACAAAACCGAACAGTTTGAAGAGGATAGTTTTCTTTGTATAAAAAGCACTTTGTGTAATACAGATCTACGCTAGAAAGTTAAAAATGTTCTTTAAAATTCCTTTGCTTTCCACCCATTTCATATACTTTTGGTTGACAAAGATGATTTTGAATGGCACTCTGGTTAACCTACAGAAAAGAACAGACTAAAGGACAGAAGGTTGCACACAACAGATAGGACTTGTTCTTTATGGACATTTTAACACAGCTTTAAAAGACGCTACTCTAAAGAAAAGGCAAAATAGTTGGCTGTGTCACTACAAGCTGCGTTTTCCTGTCAAATACAGAACTACTTGGGTACGAGCTGCGGAGCAGTGTGGAAAAATGCGCCTTCCTGTTTTTATTCCAAAAGCCTATATAAAGTACTGCATTACGAAAATATGTAAAGCATATGTTGCTACATGAGAACAACATGTTACGCGTTTAGTGTATCCACCACAGGAACAGAACGCTGTTTATGAGCTCTGTAACACCATTATGTGTAATTGTTTATAGCACAGGAGCGGTCCGAGCCCTTCGCCAGGCTCCGGGCCCCGCTGCGCCCGGCGTCGCACCAACGCAGAGTAAAGTCCTGTCCCTGCCCTGCATCAGAATGTATGCAACTCCCTGGAAGCTTCTCCCTACAGACACTCACACATCCACACCCCAGGCATTCCAAGTCACAATGGCGTCTTTAGCCAAGCTAAAAAATGAGACTTTCGTTACCCACACAGGACAAAACTTGTATGAGAAATCTGTTACTGCCCTGACAACTCCAATTGTTAGAATTAATTCTTTTGAGGCCAAATCTTACTCTCAGTGAAGTCGATGGCAAAAGTCCCATTGACTTCAGTAAGTGCAGGATTTGGCTCTCGGTGCATCTGTAGGACTGGAATGATACACAAAATGTCCCATTTAGAGTATGATAGTTTAGAAGGGACAACTTGCCAAAGTTATTAAACCCCCTTGTCTTCCTTCTTTCCTTTTGTTGGAAAAACAAACCATATGTTATTTACATTGTCTGATTTTCTTGCAGTTGTGTCAGCGCACAGACATGAGTACACATTCAGATTCAAGATTTTTAGCCCTTGTGCAGTATCAGTTTTCTTTTTGTCATTTTCCATATTTATATTCATTTTAAGGGACTAGATGGGCTCTTTCAGTTATGCAAAAAATAGAGTCAGCTATTCTCCACATAGCCTTATGGCAACAAAATCTACTTGTGGGAGAGCAAGCTGTGGGTTAAAATCCTGTTCTGGCTGTGTTCCTTTTTCTCCCTTCTACAATTGTGTTTTATTAAAATCAGCTTGTCTCTCAATGCGACACTAATATATTCTCTCTTGAAACTTCATTCTTTTCTAAATCGAGCTTAATTCACTTTTGAACAAAAAAAAAACCAAAAAAAAAAAGAGAGTGCTATCTGATCAAAACCATTTTATAAATACAAAAAAGCCAAGTTATAAAGAGGATCAGCCCTGTAAAGGTGGGATACCATCAGGGAAGTCCAAGTTAGACAGGGGCTAGTTATCTTAAAAGCCAAGTTAAACAAGACACCATTCGGGGCTAATGGCTCAACCGCATACATTCCCCATGTGAAAGTTTATCAATCCTTTGGGAGGCTACTTAGCCCTAAGTGTCTCTTGTTTAACTTGGCTATTTCAATAGCTAACCCCTTTTCCTAACTTGGCTCTCATCTACAGATATCACACCTCCAAACAGCTGATGCTTTTCTGCTTAACTTTTCTTTTTTTTTTTTTTTTTTTTTTTCTTCTACCCTTGCACACTGGCTAAAAGTTTTTGATCAGGAGCAGTATACACCACAGAAGTGGTACTACATTTCTGATGCCACCAATAAACGTAAAGTACAAGATGCACATGTAACTACATGGCTGAAGCCCAGATAAAATCACCTGTATTACACTAAAGGTTTGTTCAATTAAATTATTTATAACTAATTCAAAGACAGTCACACAAGCAGTCTTTCATTTTTCTGGGAGACATACAGGCACTCTGATGGGGAAGAAATGAGGACTGATTTGAGTGGATAGTAACCAAACAGGCTTTTTTTTTCCAGGATATATATTTTTCTAGTAGGCATTAAAAAGTAAGCTCTGCCGTCAACATTATAAATCTTCATGCTTCACATGGGTTCATCCTGTATATTATTCTATCCCTAAGCTCCAAGATGTAAGCTAAATGTGTGACTTACACTGCAACAGTGTAAGTCACAGCCTCAAAAGATAGAATAATAACTATCAAAAGATAGAATAATAACTATCATCAGCTATTAGAGAACTTTTGAAACCTGGAAACTTATTCTTTCCCAGAACAAGGCATAAAAAGAAAATGTTTTAATCTTTTGACTGTTTTCACTTCACCCTGATAGCAATCAAGAAAACAAGATGGCAATGTTTGATTTATTTTTATATTAGAATTTAAACCTACCCCATGTTTCTAAAGGCTCAAGTTAAACCTACATTTGTGCATAAAGTTCCTCAAAGCTAAGCAACAAAATTTTCAAAATTCCAGTTTGCAAAGTACACAAAAAACATTCCTGTGCATTACCTGAAAGTTACACTTTACAGCTAAGCCACAGTTACACCGTCCGAAACTCCGAATTCATCAGGGGCAATACAGTGTATTGGTATATAGCTGATCACAGCAGCGATGCTTGAGGCAAATCTCAGTATGGGAGAAAGTGATGTAAATGAAGAAGGAAACAGCATTCTCCCTTTTGTGATCTTGCGTATACACCACACAGGCACAATAATAGCAGGTTCAAGTCACAGACTGGCATTGCTTTCAATGTGGCATTGGGATGACAATGTCATCCCATCCACTGATGTCACTTAGCAATACTACTTTCACTAGAAAATAAATCAAAGATCTGATTATTCATGGTCATACTCCTGACAATAACCAATTCTTAATTAAGTCTTGTTGACATGCTTCTAACTAGTCTGAAGCACTACAAAACACTGTCTTCTACAACACAAGTAATTTATTTTTTTCTTAAATTACCTGAAGACTTTCCTAGGCTCCAGGGCATAGAAAATATTCTGGATGAGGTACAGCTATCATATCACTTCCATTTTTTGAATGTTTTGAATTTCATTATGAAAACAATAATTACTAGTAGTTCTCATGAAGAAACAGGCTCATAAGAAAGTTTACTCAGAGGATGGATGCTGCACTCAGGTTTGTGGGGAGAAGAAAATATTCAGAAGGAAAGACAGTGAGCAAAGGAAGCAAGAAAATTCAGTGGCAGGTCAGAGAGGGGAGGAGAACGGACAGAGTGGAGAGCAAGGCTGAGGTGAAAGGAGACCAGAAGCCACTGCAAGAGCAAACAAGTTCAAAGCAGTGAATTAAGGTGTCAGGAGGATGGAAAAGGTCCTCGCAGCTGCTGCTATTGTTTAATGAGTGAAGGCTCCCGCTCTGCCGAAAGAACAGGAGCTGCTGGGCCTCAATTTACACTTTTGCCCTTGGCTGGCTTCTCTGGGGAGTGTCCCAAAGGCTCCACATTTCCATAATTCGCACGTTCCCTGCTGCTCTGGCTTCTGCTGCCCCGGAGAGTGAGGGAACAGCTCCCACACCCCTGTCCCCACCATGCAGCCCTGGTGCTGGGGAGCCATGAGCCCCAAGTACCCCTTTGCCTTTTACTCCTCTACCCCATTTATCTTAGAGGTAAGGAATTATTTAACTTGAAATTAACTCAAAATTAATTTCAAAAGAGAACCCTACATAACTTCTGTCATCCAGATTTCCAAAAAAAACTTATTAGAAAAATGATTCTACAATGCTGCCAAAGCTTGTATTTCATTTGAGTCTGTACTTCTTACATTTTGCAGTTGTTTAATGAATCATTACCCTATCCTTCTTTCAAAGAAGTTTTGAACATTTTTCAGCACAGAATTTTTAATTACTACTAGGACTGATCAAATGCTTTCCGTCAAAGTCTTTTCTGACGAATAAGGATTTACATTAAAAATTCTAATTATTGCAAAAATGTGAAAAGGCATTGTTTTCTCACATCTTTTAACATGATTTTTTTTTAAAAAAAACACTTCTGCAAGAAGCCGCTTTCATTTAAGAAAAATTAAAAAAAAAAAAAATTAAGAATTAATTATTTTGGAGCGAGGAGGAAAATAATCTCTACACTAGTGATCTGACAAGCAAAATTTCCCCAAATACTCAGTATGATTTTTATCTATATTACAAGTGATGGCATGCTTTAGCTCATTAGAATACCAGAAAGTTTTGAGGGAAAACTAAGCTTCACAGTGAACATGAAGAGTACCTGACTCCTTAGAAGTATAATGTAAAATGAGTAGTAGCAGAATTAGTAAAAAATAGAGGACAATAAACATTTTGGGGATTTATTTGAGTAAGCACATTTTAGTGAGGTTTCAATACAAGTAAACTCAAGGGCAATGTGATTCATTAACTTCAAATTTAACTGAACAGCACTTAAATAATCATGTCAAGAAATACTGAATGAGCATTAAGTACACATTTCTGTAGACAGAAAACTTGGAAAGAACCACTTTTGCAAATTCTAATACTGTTGCAGATACATGGCTGCAAAGGAATAATACTGGGACAGAAATTTTTTTAGCTAGCAGACACCAAAATTGCAGATGCAGAACCAAAAGGAAACAAACAACAAAACAATTAAGCATGCTGTTTAGCCATATGAACTCAAAACCTAAAATAGTCAAAAATGCAGACAAAAAAATACATGAACCAAAATAAGTTGCATTTAAAACCAGCTCCGATACTCTCAGAATATCAAGGGTAAACTTCAATATGTGAATGGTAGAACACTTTCTGCTACCACATTAATGCTTAGCGTTATGTTTACTATTGGAATCCACTCAGCTCCTTATTATCTAAATGGATAGTATTTAGATATATGTGCATGTATAGCACTTTAAATACATGAGAAATACGTAACGTGTGGCATAACAGCTTTAACGAGATAAATTCTGATGAAGCCCCACAGAAGGCCAGCAAGGATGTGAGCTGACTCTACGTTGGCATCTTTCTGTGTCACATAACTCGCCTATACTACTATTTTATAGATGCTCTATTTTTTAAAAATGGAACTGTTCTGTAACTTTAGTTCATAAAATACAAAAAAAAAAAAAAGGAAAGAAAACACATAGCCAATATATGCAAAAGTTCTATTTAAAAAAAAAAAGATGCATGATAGTAATAAAAAAATAGAAGCTCAAATGCCCCAAAAGTCTCTCTTTCCATTTGTTTTAGTTTGATAGAGTGAAAACTAGGTTATGTGTAGAAATGCAATAAAACTTGCTAGTGTTTGCCATTACAAAGCACCTAGGATGAACCGAGCTAACTTCTGTGAATCCGAAGAATATGCACAGTGGGGAAAAACAGCAGCAGCACATGTAGAAAGAAACAAAAAACTCAGATTAAGAAGGGAGGAGGGCAGGAGAACGGGAATAGGCGGGCATTTATGGGGATGTTGTACTTCACTTTAATTACACAACATCCACAGAATTACTCGATAATGTCACAGACAGAACACGTAAAGAAATACATTGTTTGAGGGTCTTAAACAGAATGGGCTAATTTCAGACAAGTTGAGATTTGAATGCCTAGGTGTATCTCTTGATTTTCCAAAGTGCAGTTCCCCATGACAACTGCCAGAGCCGCAGGGTGCTGAACCCTGAAGGAGAAGCTGCTGCTACCCTGTCTCTGACTTGGCACTTAATTCTCAAAGTCATGGCTTCTCCTCTCCTTGAGAAAAAGGATTTTAACTAGGCATGCTTGTTAAAACTTAAATTACCAGCTGCAGCAAAATAAAAGTGTTTTTTTTTCAGTCAAGGAGCCATTTCAATCTTCCAGTTATTTAACCACTAAAAAAAAGACCATGCCATGCCCCAGCGGCGGACAAAGTGCTGCCTATGGAGTTCTACAGCATGGCTCAAAGCTGCTATAATAATGCTTGGAACTTAGATACCACTTTTCATCTTCAAAGCAGTTTACAAACATTAACTAATTAATCCGCACAACATCCCTCAGGCCCACTTGGATCAAAAACAGGGCACTGCATGCTGGGACCTGAATCCTCCGTGGGCCCTAGCTCCAAATTAAAGATGAGCAATCTGCTCTTTTTTTTTTTTTTTTTTTTTAAATAGACTCCTGATACATTGCCAATGCAGCCCTCTGTTGGGCAACATTTGGATGCCCCCAGCTTTAATCTCTAATAAAGTATCATGCCCCAGTCTGCCTTTGTTAATTTTGGATGTCTTGGAATCTATTAAACGTGGCACAGTTTCTTGAGCTTTTAACAAAGCTTTAGCTTTGAAAATGCATCTTCTTTTGTCTTCATTCTAGCTGGCTCCCATGCAAAGATCTTTTAGATGAGATAGATACTGAGTTTTCCGTTGTTGTTGACGCATTAGCCTTAACTATTAACATATTCAGCATGATTTTCTAATATTTAACATCGCTTTTGCAGAGGCACATAACTGTTGCTCTTTACAAAGCTTGAGAACCAGCTCCCACTCTGATGTAAACTGGACTGCCAGTTTACAACAGCCCAGGAACTGACCCAAGAAGTTTAGCAGGGAGTTGGCTGCCACTATGACATTGTGTCAGACTGAGTCAGGAGACTGGCTGCATCCACCTCCAAATAGGAACATTAGCATTTAAAATAAATAGAATGACACTGTAAACCAGCAACACGAAAATAAGCATCTGCAAAAGGATCTTGGGGGATGACATCAACAGACAAAAGAGTGTCTGCTCCCAGTGTGAAACCAACACCAAAACGGCAGTGGAATGCTCTTAAACTAATTACTGCGTTGCTGGACTTGGGAATGGAAAATACTACAAAAAGGTAGGACATTGAAGCACTGTTGCAAGCATGAAAGGATTCATAGTCTATCTTTGAAAGTAAAGCCATTTGTGTTCCCCTGCTGAATGAAGATGCCAGCTTTCTGGTAAAAAGTCTAAACTAAAATAGTACCTAAAAGATTCTGGGTGGAAAATAGTTGACCAAACCTCAAGTATGCTGGAACTGCAGCATCTGCACACAAATCCAAATTTCCCTCTTCTTTACACAGGTTTAAACGTATAATTAAATCCACCAACTTAGCTGGTGATTTTCCAAAACAAAGTGGATGTTGGATGGGACTCTGGCTGTAAAGATTTATATCTATACACATTCATATTTTGATTTCCAGTTTCCTCAAATGTTTGGGGAACGGTGACATTTAATTAAGGAACTAAGGGAAGGCTGTTTGTTTGGGTTCCTATCATTAATCACTGGAAACTTCACTGTACCTGTAGTGTCGGGAAATCTCTTCTTCCACCTGGGTGGTAAAGTCACATTTGGTACATGAATGTTCTTTGTTCTCCTTGAGCGTCAGCGGCCCCTCTGCCCCTGGCAGGGTGTTTGTTTCTGGTTTGACATCAGACGCTTGGGCTTCATGTGCACTCTCATAGTGGAGCAGGAGAAGGTCCACGTCGGGAGTGGAGAAAGAGCACTGATGGCACTGGTGTTTGACTCTAGAGCTTCCTGTCACCCCTGGAGACAGGTGCAAAAGCAAGAGAGCACAGTGGGAACAATTACTTTTTCTGCAAGCAAATGGATAAGTAATTTCTCCAAGGTGCTTTTCTGGGCTGCAGAGGCCTCGGGGACAGAACTGACAGTGCTTAATGGTACATTTATGAATGTTGTGTAGCTGCTGATAGTGACGGAGAAGTGGGCCCACCACTATTACATCAGGGCCATGGCTCTTTGAGTACCTAAAGTCACAGAACTGACAGTTGTAGCTTGTCACCATGCTGTCCTCTGCTCCTTTGCTAGTCAAGTCTTTCTTTTTTGCCACACTTGCACCCTTTTCTGTCTTTGTCACTAACTCCCCATCTGCATTCTTGGCTACATCATTCTGGTTAATGACAGATCCCCTAGAAAGCTTATCATTCAGATCTGGTTGAAGGCTTCCTGCCTGGCTTCCCCCATGCTGTTTGCTGTAATGTTCTAATAGTTTCAATGAGCTGGACGATTCACAGCTGAAACTGCAAAATTTACACCAGTAGTAACTGGTTGTATCGGTACCATTTTGTCTAGAGGAATCTATTGGCTTGATGGGCACCGAATATCCAACTGGTGTATCATCTCCTGCTTTTACAGTGATTCTGTCTTGCCACTTCCCCAAGTCTCCAGAATCACATGGTCGAAGAGTAGGACTGCATTTATTGGAGTTTTTCTCTGAAGTTTTACCAGAATCAGAGGAGGGAAGGGTTGCTTTCATTTTGTTTGGGTGAGTCTGTAAGAAGTGTTGCTCTAGTTCAGTGGAGGAGTTGCCCATGTAGGTGAAATTGCAGAATTTGCAGCGGAAGTACTTGGTGTTGCCTTGGCAATCTGGAGTTTTCCGCCCAATTCCAATAAAGGTTCCACCTAAAGTAACCTGTCAATAAAGAATGAAGTCATTTTAGCTCCACTGTACATTTACTCAGATAGCGGGGGGGAGGGGGGGAAGATAAATAGAGAGCAATTAATTCATAAGCCTCTTCCATTAACCATCACCACAATTTTCATTTGTACTAATGGAGTAAAATATCATACATATACCTTCATGTATTTAGCACTTCTTGATGAAGATTTGGAAATGTTTCACATACGTGAATATATATTTCATATGAATAATAAATACATTTATTTGGGGAACCCAAGGTGCACGTACACAACACAGTATTAACTCCATGTTCTCTGACAGGAGAATGACAGGAATATGATAGGACTATTCCTTCCTTCACTAAATCACTAAATCATCTCATTGATAGAAGACCAGATAACCCGTCCCCTTATCTCTGAACTTTTTGACAGGAGTGTTTGCTGGGAGTCTGCACCACCTATGGAATAAAAGAACAGATCCTCGGTCTTTTTCTTTCAATACATTTACATGTTTTAATCATATTCATGCTTGGTAGTCCAAGAGAATTGCTTTCTAAATGACAGCAAACAAAAATTTAATTGGAAATAATAAATTCAGTTTGTTGGGTCAGAGTATGACCAATTCTCATTCCTACAGGAGTATCCAGTAACTGCCAGGATGCCTTATAGCATAGCCTTAGTGGCTGATGTCTGAAATGAAAGGCAGTTTTCTCAAAGATTACTCAGTGCAGACATTCTCCAAGGAAATCTTCTGTTCCTCTCATGCACAGAGCTCAATTTAATAATACAAGGATGGAAAAACTACAGTACAAAAATGCCATGTGGCAAAGAAACCTACCACACCCAAGTCCATGACATCACTAATTAAAAAAAAAAAAAAAAAAAAAAAGGTATGTCTATTTAACTGTTCTCGAGATCTCTGAGCAAAATGGTCTGCAGGAAGGAAACAAGACTTCCAGGGCTTATGTTATTAAACCCTGTGTTCTCATAGCAGGCAGGCCTGCCCTTCCCAAGAGTATACCACACCTACCTGTGACATCAAGGGGAGATTTGCTGCTCCTGTACAACTGGTTCCAAGGCCAAAGAAAGAATCTCATGACAAAAATGTCACCATTGCTCTACTTTTTTTTTTTTTTTTTTTTTCCCTGAATAGTAAATGGTGTACAGCATCCAGGAGATAATTCCTCTAAACAACCCAAATCCACAAACATCTACTCCTCTGCCATCATCCAGCACTTCATCATCCACACCACTATATCAAGGACACGGCTGGAATGTCCTTGTGCCACATTCTCACTTTTTACACCCAAGAGATGCCTTACAGGGAATATAAAGTTTCCACACAAGCTTTGATTTCCATCCTCCCAACCATTAAGTGTATTCCTACACTTCCGCAGGATTCAGTTCTAACACATTAGGCAAATTGTGTAATTATTTTTCTTCTCCTCCTCACAGTTGTGCCACAAAGAAAATGTGATCTCTGCTCATCCAGTATCACACCACACAGAAAGACTCAGACACACAGAGAATATTAAATGTAAACATATTTAAATACACATAATATAAATGCCTTTTAGAAATTTTGCTCAGAGAATGAGATGCAATCCTTTGTATCCCATCAGAACTGAACATGTATAGTGAGTCAATGAGTTGCTAAACCATACTATAATGAGCTGCTGCTACTCGGCCTCCAGTTCTTGGGTTTTTTTTGATTTGTTTTTTTTTGTTTTTTTTTAAAGAAAGCACAGTTCCCATGCTTGGGTTAAAACTTTTTTCCTAGATAAACTGAAAATTGCTTTCTGTTTGTTTAGGAAACATATCTCATTAGGCAACAGTGAGTAGGGCAGCCAGATAGGTACGACTTGGCTGTAATAACTTTTTCAACTTTTTCACTTAAACTGGGGCTCCCACGTACTGGTATCAAATTATGAATTTGGTTTTGAACAGGTTCTTTGGAAGAAGGATGTTCTAACAGACCTTTGGTACTGCAGAAGAGATCTCATTTTATTCATTTTATGGCGAGCAAGAACTGGAGACAAAGTCATGCTGAGCCTCATCCGCTGACAACAGTGCGATTTGGGCCTGCTCCATAGTATCTGGCACTTCAGGTCTCCATCCACTGCATTATTTCAACGTTCAATGTCTCAATGGTGTTGAAAGACAACTTAAAGAAAGCACTGATGGAATTATGGTAAACAGAAAATAACAGCAGCTCGCTGTGTGATTGCATAAGTTGCAAGGTGATCTGGTTTTGCTCATTTAATTTGATACTTATGTTTGTTCTATGCATGCACAGAAAACGGGCCAAAATGCTTTACCTTAAGTGGCTCTAATGAGTAAATACATCCAGTACTCTCAGCTGTCTATTCACAGAGCCTACAGATAACAAATCTATTTTGTAGACACTCTGTAGCCATCAGTTAGAAAGTGTGAGTGACAATAATCCCAGCTGCTGTTCATTGCTAATTACTTTTATTTCTGAACACTGGAAAAACATATTATTAGTACTAGCATTTTATACAATGGGCAGTACAACACATCATTTCTGTAACTTGTGCCAATCCTGCTTAGTGGCCTACACAGCAAATTCTTCTCTAGTGCTAATACAACCTTCTCTGCAACACAAGAGGAGAAAATAGAACTAAGTATTTTCACACTATTTGTGTTAACCTCTTGTAATATGAAGGGGGGACAAAATCCTTACAGCACTGGAATGTAACTGACTACCAAGTTTCGGGTTAGCATTTCCCTGACTACCCTGCCACAACTCAAAATAATACGTCTTATTAGGAGAGCATGTATATGAAAGGTAACACAGGGTCCTCTTAATATTATTACACTTAAAAGCCATTTTTCAAACATAACAAAACCTCCTGAAAGCGTTCTTGGTGGTCATCAGGTAAGGAGAACTGAAGAAACTAGCTTCCACGCAAAGAGGCTGAGAGAAGCACTTGAAGTGAGGGTATAAACTGAAGCTGTTTCAGCTTTCAGCCAGACAAATTTGAAAGAAGCCTACACATTTGCAAAACTGTTTGAATACATGCACTCTGCTCAAGTCTTGGCTTGACCTTCAGATTTTTCAATTATATATTACACCTCTATGTAAAAGCACTAAACTCCTTCACTGGCTATGTAATTGTCTTTAGCCTCTTCACTCTGATCTGCCCTAGAATAGGAAAAATAAAGGAGAAGGAGGAGAACAGGGGGTGGGGAATATATATAGAAAGAGATATTCCCCCTAGAAATCAATATCCACATTTCTGTGTAGTATCAGAATTGATAAGTTTCTTGTATTTATTCCCCTGTCATTCTGATCCCAGCAAAACCTAGTCCCCTGCTTTTCCTTGATGGAGCTATTTTTTCTTAAATAGAGAATGCTCCCCAACATAAAGAAGAAAATAAACAAAAGCAATGCTAAAATTCTGCAATTCTACTACAGCAGTGGAGTCCAAAGTGCCAGCTGATATAACTAGTGGCAGACACAAGTACACGTACAGCTATCACTGAAAATCTAAGAGCACCTATGCATCAACAGTTACCTCAGTAAGCACACAAGAAAATTATTCTTCATGATATTTTTTTAAGGGAATCTAGCACACAAAGCATCTGTTTGGACTGTGGAAACCTGATTTAGTTATTTCCTTCACTGTCACTTGCTTATGAGACTTTGGGATTACCACTTTTCCCTGCAGCACCTCAATTTTGGCAATATAGTTGACATTATTATGCTATATAAGAAGACAACTATTACAACAAGTTCTCCACTATTGCAACTGAGATGGTTGCACTGATACTCTTGGCCTGCTCTTCAAAAAAACTGCTCTTCAAAGCCATGTCCTAGTGTGGGATTAAAGTGAAATATATTTCACAGTAAGACTCCCTGAAACTCAAAACTCTTAATCGTTAAATTCATTCATTAATGGGGAAAATTATCAAAATCCAGAAGACTGGGAAAGAATTTACCACAAGGATTAAAGTTCATGTATTAATACAAGTAAACTATCTCCTCATATGCCATGAATATTTCAAAAAATAGCCACAAAGAGGAGAAAAGATAACACGATAATTGACAGTGTTTCAAGATGCACTTCCTAAAGCATGTTGGCAAGGACTTCAACAAAGCTGTGTAATTGCACTGTATGTTTCAAATAGATATGTCTATATTACCTCAATTAAACCAAAACCAATGATTTCATGGAATAGGTGGACTTGGGCAAGGCACAGTTCTTTCAATATTTTTTAAAAATCATCTCTGATATTTAATCAGTCCTTAATCCAAATGCTACCCTGTTCTGTTCTTCCCCCTCCTTTTCAAAGTTCAATGCTAAATTTTGGAATGCTGAAGCATTTTACAAATATTGCTTACAGAAGATCAGAAAAAAATAATAATAAAAAAAAATTGCCAGCTCCTGTAATCTAGTGGCCTATATCCACCTAAGAGTTTCAACTGCAAGACTTACATGCCTTGCTGTAAAGCTGTCCTTGACCCTTGGCTTCTTCTGCAACTACTGGTTAGAAACTAGACCAACCATCTGCAGTGGAACATCAAATGTTAAGAATTTTTTTTTTGATTACCTGGGTTTCATCTCTGGCTAATCAAGAGGTAAAAGGCTCCAGCGCCCTTACCAATCTCCTGAGCCATCCAGTCTGCCTTTGCCAATTACTCTTAATCTTCTAATCCTAAAGTATTTTCTAATGCTCTTGTTTATTCATTTGCTTTGTGCAATATAGCATCCAGAACATTTTAACCATCCCACATTTATGAAGTTCTTCGTGTTATGCAGGCCAGAACAGATTCCTGGCTTTCATGCAAGTTTGTGTAACACCACCCAGTTCTCTAACCTCCGCTACAGAGAACTGACTCCCTCTCACTTGCTCACTCTCTGCATGTAAAACTAGGAATATCTTCAGAGTATTTTCTTAAAACTATTTACCATACTGTAATTAATGTAATTATTATTGCAATGTAATTAATGTAATTAATAGACAGAACTATGTTGCATAAGTGAGGCAAAGACCCAGGGCAAACTCCTGGCTTTCTGGTCTATCCATACTTATCAAAATAAGAAAGCATACTATTGGGTCACATTCACTCAAGGTGAGTGTATTCTTCTCAAGATTTATTCTGTTGCCATTGGAGCCAGTATGGTTTTTGACATTAGAACTTAGAAGGTATTTTTGAAACAAAGACTGTGACAGAACAATAATAGGACTTAAATTACAGTCAGGAGAACAGATGTGCAAAATCAACAAAAGCATAGAACAGAGAATCAAGACTTTAATTTGCTGGCTAATGCTAGTAGACTAATATCTAGCACCTAAAAGAAGCAACATCCCTTCTATTTTCTCTCTGTACAGATAAAATTACCAGACAGTTCCTTGGCTACTGTAAACTCACACAGCCTCAGTCGGCTTCAAGGCAAACTTGCACTGACACAGACCAGAAGAAAACCTAGCTGCTTTCCTTTTTCCCCAGCAACTTTATTTTTTGAGCTCTAATAATTTCTGTGGGCTATCTTAGCAGTTTAAATATATATGTGGCTATTACTAGTCTCACCAACTTTCTTCATTAACCTCTCTTCAAACACTACCAAATATCTGTGGCATAAAGATGAGGAATATTAACACATAAACAACTTTGCCTCAAAGGCTATGAATATACATCACTCCAGTTGTTCCACAGAAACCGCCCATACGCCATGCTCTGAGAGTAGACTACTTCTCACTGAAAGAAGGCTAAAATAGCCCATTTCTGTCACAGAGCAAGTGAATGCTCCCAGGCACTTACTATTTAGCAGCTGACATGTTGTAAATCACTGTATATCATTCTGGATAGTAAACTTACTAATGTCTCCAAGGAAATGATATAAAGAACTTCTACTACATATAACAATATAAATCATTATTTATGAGCTACAGTCAATATAGAATTTAGATGCCTGTAAGACCACAGGTGCTCTTTCCCATATTTATACATATACGTATGTAGATATATACATGAGAAAAAGCAGCATATGTATGTATACATACACAAGCGCATGTATATGAATGTCTGTATACATGTGTTTTACCACCACCCATTTCTCCACCTGCCACCATTATTTTTTCATATCTGTGGTTTCAAAGAGATGACTGACTCCTGTGTTCATGAGGTGTGACTCTCAGCATGCAAGGCAGTCTCCAAGCCTGATCATGACCCAGAAATAAGACTCAAAATAAACAGGTATCCACACATGCGGGTGCAACACCTAAGAGAGCTTGATAGCCTTCAGTTTAAGCAGGGAAGTCCCCAGGGAGAGTCTGCAATGAAGCCAACAGGTGAAATGGGCCTCCTGGGACATCACAGCTTCATGCAAGTTCTGTTCTAATACACTCTGCAATATCTAGCACAGCACAATCTAGTAGAAAAGATCACCTAGCACAATAGATCACCTAGTACAAAAGGATACATCGTACCCAGCAATAGTTGCTCCATTTATTTAGCTCTAACTCCTGTTTTATGGACAATTGAGTTAAAGTCAATAAGAGCAACAATATAAAATTTGGATTTATTTGTCTAAGCATGTGAGGAAAACGAAGTTCATTCACATACACGCTTTCATTTGCTCATGTCAACTAGTTAGGCATCTGTGTCACTCTGTATGAAGCCCACTTGACTACAAAGTTGAACTTTAAGAAGCTTTAATGTATTACTAGTACAAAAGTAAATGCTGCACTTGTTCATGCCTCCAGTCTAGATTCTCACTGTATCTGTAAGAGTCCCTTTGCCAAATCCACCAAAAATGTAGAGGAAAACATTTAACATAAAGAAGGGGCATTGATTACATCTGTACCCTTACAGACTCCCTACATTTTTTTCACTTCTACCTTTACAGCTTCACATTCTATCAAACTGCTAATATGAGGACAAAAAGCAGAAGCTCCTAAAAAAACCACTCACTGTATCTGTAAGAGTCCCTTTGCCAAATCCACCAAAAATGTAGAGGAAAACATTTAACATAAAGAAGGGGCATTGATTACATCTGTACCCTTACAGACTCCCTACATTTTTTTCACTTCTACCTTTACAGCTTCACATTCTATCAAACTGCTAATATGAGTGGAGGACAAAAAGCAGAAGCTCCTAATAAAACCACTGGTTCCCATTCAGCTGAATCCTCGTTAGACCAGACCTTATACTAGTCACACACTTCTGCCATGAGAACACTAAAGCTGCCAGATTTGATATATTGAAATCCAGAAAACACACATGCATAACTTTGTGTAGACACATGGAGCTCACCACTGGTTTATAAAGGAGACAAAAGCGAGAGCTTTACACACTGCATGCATGGGCACTTCTGCCACTTTCTAGGGCACTGAGCAGCCTGGTAGCTGGATATCCAGGAGTGCTCTCAGTTGCTATGAAAATCCTGGAAAAGCTGTTTCACATATTCATATTATAAAGGATGAGGCTGAGTGGTACCGGACAACTCTCATAATATTGGAGGTCTAAAACCATAAAAGTAAAAAAACTACCACCAATCTCTCATTAGTCTGTGGGCTAGTTAGATAATGTAATACTTTCTTATATTTCCTTTTTTTTTTTTTTTTTTTTTTTTCCCCCCAGCCTCACTGAAATACAACCAAGAAATTTTTGGATGGCTTTTATCAGTCAATGGCTTCTTAGAAATTTCACATCTTATATGGCAGCCTTCTATTTAAAACCATCAAATAACCAACATGAGAGGGCTGGATTACAAAAAAAAATAATTTAAAAAAAAATCACTTTTTAGCATTTTCAGACAGGAGTTTGAATGTCTTTAATGGCTGAACATAAGAGGAGGTAGGTCTGTGACAGTAAGCTCCAGAACCAGGGCCATGCTGAGCAGGAAGCTCCTCAAAGGTAGCACACACAATGTGAAGCTGCCTGGAGTCAACCAAAGGAACTGCTGAGCACTGTCTTTATTCATAGCTGCACGAATACGCTTCTTCCTCTTCTCCCTCGGGACATGCCATCTGAAACCCTCACCTGAATGCAGACATTTCTGTCCTTTCTTTGGGGGATACTGTTTTCTTTTAAAGCATATCCGGAAATGGGGTCGTGCTCCCTTTTACACAATAGCCTAATGGCTTGAACACTTGTTCAGGAAACAGGAAAAGTAGGCTCCTTTCCTCGCTCTGTCAGGGAGGACCCAAGCCCACTTCTTCTGCCTCGCTGGGCAATGTCCTACACCTTAACTGGAGGCTGATGCATGGAAGACAGTACTCTCCAATGTTTCTGGTGAACCTGTCCCCCTAACTATTCAAAAAAAAAAAAATGTGGGATGGAAAAGAGACTCCTGTCTACTTGTCAGCAACTTGCCTGTCTCCAGACCTTTCCATATAAATTAAAGAGTAATTAGATCAAACACAGAAGGAGACTTAATCATACAGCAACAAAGGAATGGTTTTCAGCATCATAGCTGTTAACTTAGTCACCTGAATTTTACTTTAAAGTGAAGTCTTTAGATCTGGTCTAAAGTTTACTGCTCTAGGCACGTCCACAAAGCCATACGCAGGTAAAAATATCCAGCAAGACAAAGCTGCCTACAGAGATTGATCAATTAACTAAATGCGAAGAAAAAGTAATGAGGGGCATCAGTAAAAGCTGATCCATTGAACTCACTTCAATTACTCTGATAAAAGCAATAAAGCTGATTAACACATTCTATGGGAATTCAGAGATGTACTAGCAAATGTTTTCTGAAGTCTATACTGGCAAGATAGTTAATCTCCCAGAAACAGCTCCGTGATTTTACCCGATGTTATGGAATTTATTACAATCCAATGAAGCAAAAACCTCTGAAGAAGAAAATGGAAACAAAGAGTACAGAAGATTTTCAAAACAAAATAACATTTTCAAAGAAGACAAAGAAATCTTGCTGGATTAAATATTCAAGTCCAGCAAGAAATCTACACAGTAGTAAAGCCAGAAAGCTTGGATTATTTACACAGTTCACAGCCAAATCCTCTTCAGGTAAGACACAATCCCAACATCTGCATACCTGCATGTGAAGCCAAATGTGCATCCCTGCTTATTGGCTGACTGCATTACACCAAAAAAAAAAAAAAAACAAACAAATCACCAAACACTAAAAGCTTCGTTTAGGGTTGGGAGGTGTGTGTCTTTTTGGGTTTGGGGAAGGGGGTTAAGTTTTCTAGGATACAATTCACTTCTGTGCCATAAGTCAAACAACGCATTTGATGTTTTTCTTGCAAACCTTTGGCAAAGAGACCACATTCCTACCTACCTACCTGCAGATAGGAGATACTGATTTTTTTCCTGGACTCAGACATTTTTCCATTGCTTTTTGTTCGCTTTTGTTATGAATGCAGACCAGGGGGCTCAACAGCATCCCTCACTACTACAAATCTCCATACACCATGGTCTCTGACCAGCCACTGAGTCACATCAAAGTCACGTCTTCTTCATCCCCTGGCTTCTGGACCCAGCTCACTGGACTGAGACCATAAAACCATCGATAACTTCCACCCTAGCCACAACAGAACTGTTAAGTACAAAGAGATCAATAAATTTGACCTTAAACCCATTCCACTACTTTTTCAAGTTAATTACAATTGGATTATTTTCTTTGAGTCCAGTACCTAAGCAAAATAATATTGTTTAGATGAACCAATTATTCAGTTTCAGTTCCCTCCATGATACACACCAGCTTGACAGAACCAATTTTAACCAGAGCTCAAATCTATATGACCCCTTGCTGTGGCAGGAGATGCCAGCGATTCAGATGCCTGAGAAAAATTCCCTCCAAAATGGACATAGTAGCAATATAAACATGTGTGGGTGAAAAGGGGATTTTCTAATGTTCTTTCACTGTGTTTATGAATCTCACAAAGCTGCTCTGTATTGGGAGTGGAGGAGGAGAAAGCATAAAAATATTAATCAGTTACTTATCTTCTGACATGTTCTGGATCAACATCTGGTGCATGTGCAAGTGATGAAGTATGGCATTTGCCACAAAAGATTATTTAACCTTCTCTTCCTAAATTGGGCACAGAAAATTAGCACTCCTAAAAATTTAAGTTTCCAGTTCCAATTTTCTTTCTTTCAAATAAATTGCCAACATTGTATGCGCTGTCTGTTCTACTTTGGAAAATGTTTTTCGTCTGAGACAAGACTGATCTTATGTAGATTATCTATGGGATGTTTCCTACAGCTTTTTGTCTTCCCCGCAGTATCTTACTGCCAGGTTTTAGTAGACAAGTATAGTCTAGGTTCAGCTGTTTTATTTCTACTTCTATCAGTTCAAACTGAGATAGCTCACACATCTGTTTTATTTCTGAAAGCACTGCATAGAAGTGTCCAGCTCATTCTAATCAAGCATAAACTTTCCTATAAATAACTAAGGACCTAACGAAACAATTGTTTGGAGGAAATGAAAGTGTGTTTAGAAACTCAAATTCCTCTATACTGTATGCCTGAGCTGTTCCAGTTTGAATGTCTTCCTGACAGCACGGATCAGTTGCTCTAAGATGCTGTCCCTGGAGTCAGCAAACTGAAACTATAGCAGGAAATCCAGGTATTAACATCATACTATGTGCTAATTATAAGCCATCATTTCACATTCTGACATTATTCACTTCTAACCTCTTTTAACTAAATCACGTATTTGCTTTCTAATCACGGTTTGACAGGAGAGAGCGTCTGATACAAGACAGTGAAGTGATCTTTTAATAAGACAGCAGTTCAAAGATTGCAGCTTTTATGCATAGTAACAACTTTAGTTTGATTTGCTGCTCCACTAAGAAGTTGTAGACTTTCTGAAAAAAGAGGAAAAGTTTAAATCACTTGAAAAGTTCGAGTTCCTGACTCATGTTCCGGTTTCAGTTCCTTATGTGAAGTTAGATGTTAGCCATCTTATCAGGTTCTGTGAATTTTCTTTCCTATAGCTAAAGTCTCTGCAAGCATTATTACGAAGTATTTTCCACCTCTTGCCTCTTCATTTTAACATACCCTGGAGCTTTTTCTGGTGATTACTACCAGGTTGGACATCACGGATGCAAACGTACACTTGAAATCAGAGGGACAATTGAACTTGTTTCTTGCTTGGATATTTTTTTTCATAAAATCTGAATTTCTGTATCATAGAAAACTGAGGTATTGTACTGCATCTCTCGGCTGCCTCATTTTTAAAGCAGGATTTTTTTTTTTTAAACTAATTAAATATTAGCTGATAAGAAGCTAACAGAGACTCTATAAAAGAGCTTTTCAGTCCACTCTTCCATGATAAAAAAAAGATCTGTAAAACAGCAGTATCTGTAGTTTTTCCCTGCTCCATCTACACGAAAAAATGACTGAGGCAATAGTCCTTCCCTTGCAGGCTCCCTAACGTGAAGGACAGGGTGGATTACTGTTACTCTCTGAAATGTTTTAAATACCCATTGTGTATCCCATTTTCCTGGCACTAGACAACTTTAGAGCTGCCAAGACTTGCCATTTATTTTATCTTAATAAGGAATCAATAAGCCAAATCCTGACTCCCGGCAGCTGGTAATTTAGGATTACATTTTTAATTTCCAGCTGCTGTCTTTTGTCTATCTGGCTGTTATTTTTCATTATTATTTGCTCTTTTCTTTCTGTGACAGCAAATCCTTCAGATACGATTACCAATTCAGCAATTTGCCCGTTTGCTGAATAAGATCTTTTGCTATTGATTTCCACGACGACTGAATTGTACACAGAAATATCACTGGTCAAAAAGCCAACTAGTCCTCTACTGTACGAGATGCTCAGCAGACCTGCAGGAAGTCTGGATAAAATAGACCATAACGGTTCTTAAGGCTTAAGCAGGTCATATGAAACACACTCATCACGTAGGTAGGATGCAAATAACTGACTCTGCAGTTGAGAAGGCAGTTAGCAGAAGCAGGGAGGCTGGGAAAATACAAACCTGCACATCGTAAGTCCCATTCAATAAGACAGGCCTCTGGGAATTGATGTCCTGCAGCACCCCTGAAAGCACAGTGCGGTTGACTTTCTGGAAGTCTTTGGAGTGGCTGAATTGCACCATGTTGTGGAGAGCCAAAATTTTAGTGTCGAGCTCAGCATCCTGCCTGGTGCGGTTGTGCAGTCCTAGGTGGTACTTGCGGAAGTGTTTGATGAGATCTGTGGGGTCGTTCCCATAGTAACCGTATCCACAGATGTTGCATTTGAAGTCCTGAAGCTCTGGAGACAGAGGCGCCGTATCTGGGTTATCATTTACCAACAAATCTGCTTTAGATTTGTTAAGCCTTAAACCCCCATCTGAAGGCACTTGTGGGTTTTTTGAGGCCATGGGGACCGGGCTTGAGCCTTGGCCATCAGTTTGACCACTTTGCACTTGCACTGTTTCATCTGAAGCTTTCGGCGACATCTGATGCTCCTCATTTGTCTCCGCTGCATCTCCTGACGGGGTACAGACCACATCTTGGGTGTCATCTGCATCTGATTTCTGAGGAGACTTCAAGGGCTCACAGATTCCCCCAACAGCTGGAGATGAGAAAGCCAGCATATTTCTGTCTGTCACCTCATCATGAGGGAAGGATGGAACATTTCCTCCCTTATTGTGGCTTTCATAATTGAAGCCAGCCTTTTCACTCAGCACTGAGCTTTTCAAGTCCTTTTTAATGCTGGAAGATGGCTCTTGGACATGCGTGCAAAGTTCCTCCTTGCTATTTAACTCTGCCGCATCACCCTGGTCAGTGTTTTCTTGCATCTGCTCTGCAGAAAATTCTTTTTTCCTTCCAGACTCTTCACTTTCAGTACCTGTAGACTCAAGGGTCTGCACCTCACCTTCACTAGCAACGTTTCTTAGAGGGGGGTTCTTTTTCCGGACCATATCTACCACAAGAAAAGAAAAAAAAAAAAAAAAAAGAAAAAGCAAGAAACCCTATAGAATTATTCAAGACATATAACAGATTATAAACCTAGCACTTTTTAAAGCATTCTGAACTATATGAATACACCAACTTTTCAGAAAATTTTTGTCAAACAGGTTTTCAGGCTATGCAGAAAACTGGATTTCTACATTCAAAAAATTATCACACTGAGACTGAATTTAACTAAAAAGAAAACTTTAAAACCTACAAAACCACTGCCATCAGAGTGAGTGAATTACAGGATTCATTATCTTTTCAGAAGATATTGATCTGGCAGAAATAATTTTAAATTAATGCTTCTTTTGAAATATTTTTTGAAAACTAAGGGGAAAAATAAACTTTTTAAGTCTAATGTTCATATACTGTACAACTACATATAACGCAGCTTTGCAAAAATACACCTAAAAGATATAATCAGGAGGAGAACTTAAGCTACTAGAAAATAAACAGATTTAGGAAAGTGAGTAACTTCAGGTTTCAGAGAATGTATTTTTCCTAAGCAGGTATCAGTTTCTTCTATAGCAAAAACTCCCCCTCCTACAGCCCATAAACTTCAAACAGGATTATATGGATATTCTAGAGTCTGGCCCCACAGTCCATTATTCATGTAATTAGTTCTATTTGCCAAACAAAGAGAAACTAACTTTATTAGGAAACTCGTTGTCAATAAAATTTTATAGGCCTGGATCCAGACATTTGACATCACTGTGTGGCTGAGTTGGGATCTACTCTGAAAACACCTGGAATCCACATGAGTCTGAACAGCTGAACCCTCCTCTGCTCAGGCCTCCCCACAGACACAGACGTTGCGGCTAACTCTCCAAGTACGCTTCCAGGGCCCGTTTAAGAAGGCTGAGACAGGACAGCAACAAGGATCAGAGAGGAAGGAGTCGTCTGCCACCTGTGAGCTACCTGCTGGCTGAACAGCGGAGACTATGGAACAAGTAATCAGGCTACACAGGTAGTATGCCCAATTCCTCATCCGCTACATGTCTTCACCTTCCTCTGCCCACTTAGAGAAAATATATATATGAACCTTGTCTGCACTCTTCACTGAGTGGCTCTGGATTTGATATGCATCACCAGCTGGTTTGATCCATTTGTGTTCACATGCTAGCTATGGGCAGAAGACAGTTGTGCTACAACTCTTCCTAAGCTCTTATCTTTGCCAACGCTGTATACAAGGATGGATGTCTCTCTTTGCCAAACTGTG
>NW_008617518.1:17970-22298 GCF_000691845.1 Merops nubicus | reverse complement strand
TTGGCAGCAGCCTGCAGTACCACACATGGTATGTGAACTGCAGGCTCAAGCCTGAACGCCTGCTCCTCAGGCCAGCCAGGGCCAGGCGCCTACAGAGGCACTGGAGATACATATTGCACTGCACAGGGAGGACCACCTGGCAATGCTGGGAGCAGCACTGATGCACTCCAAATGGTTCTGGAACCAGACCTTTAAAAGCCATGGACGACCTTCTCAAAACAGTATTTTGACAAGTACAGCTGGGGACAGAGGTTAAAAATAAAAGAACAGGCATCTGTATGTCCTCTTATTTACATCTGCTCCACATGAAAGGGCACACTGTATGCTATGTTGATAAAAACAGAAAACTTCTTAGAGGAAGTGTTCAACTTGTGTCTTGGGCTGGCTCTGTTGTCTTTGTGGTTGAGCTGATCCACAGGCAGCATGGGCTACAGCAAGATAGCTTCCACACAGAATGCCAGCTCGCATTACAGAAATTTTGACACTCCGTGTGGTCTTAATAAGTTTCTTAGATACCTACTGTGATTCCTCACTGTAGAAGACACACATGCTTGGGAACCAAGTGTCTTCTCTTTAATGTCAACCACACCTACCAGAATATGTATGCACTGAATTTTACTTTTTTAGAACTGAGAGAAAATAAGGATTTCCTGTTGTGGTAAAAGAACTATTACAATACAGACTCAGCCTACTAAAACAACATGCACACGTATATAATTCAAGGTATAAAGATAGTCCTCAGCCTTTTAGCATTACTGCTTCTCTGTGGGGCCTCATGAACGCTCTTGGTTAACACACACTAAAAATATCTGTGAGCATCTCTGGTAGGTGTTCAGCTAAGTCTGTATTTTTCTCCTGGTTGCACATCCCAAACCACTTTTAAAATAACTTCTGTTTAGATGCAATTCATGGCAGAGGACAGAGAAAGGAGTCCTGACTACGCACTGAAGAAAAGTCAGACATTGAGAAAGTAAACATCGTGACTATTACCTCAGTCAAAATTAAACAAAACTCAATGCAATGTTTTAAAATGTTTTTGTTACAGATATTTTTGGAAGATAAGGGAAGTTTGGAGATTTGGTATCTTCATGGCAACTGACAAAAGAGAGAGAAAAGGATAGAAAAAAAAATCCCAGAAAAGAAAAGAAAAGAAAAGAAAAGAAAAGAAAAGAAAAGAAAAGAAAAGAAAAGAAAAGAAAAGAAAAGAAAAGAAAAGAAAAGAAAAGAAAAGAAAAAAAGAAAAGAAAAGAAAAAAGAAAAGAAAAGAAAAGAAAAGAAAAGAAAAGAAAAGAAAAGAAAAGAAAAGAAAAGAAAAGAAAAGAAAAGAAAAGAAAAGAAAAGAAAAGAAAAGAAAAGAAAAGAAAAGAAAAAAAAAATCTGGACTGTATACAGGCTAACTAGACAGTACTGCAGACCTAGATACTTTGGTTCAAATTTTCCTGACGAGCCTGTGTGTTAGTGGAGGGGAAAAAAAATCCTTATCTGCCTACTGGAGCTTTTACATGCAGTATTCTACACTTGGAGAAAGAAAGGAAAAAAGATAACATTGATTTAAATATAAAAACTTTCTTTGGTTGAATTTTAAAGTATTTTCCCCTCTTTTTTCTTTTAGCTTTTGAAAAACCATCTGTCATTTATTTGCTTGATATCCACTCATGGGGATGGCAAGAAAAGACATGGGGGGGGGGGTTGTCGCTGAAATTCCTTTGCTATCATTTTTCAGATACATATTATGTAAATAAAACTGCATTTGCAATACTCCTAAATCGAAGAAACCATCCCCTAGCAAGTCATAAGTTAGATACAGAAAGAATATAGCCACTCTGAAATTATTATCTCTAAGACAAATAACAGATTGCACAATGTTTTATTGTGTGCCAAGAACGTTTTCAGTTAACAATTTCACTTGAAAAAATGGATCACATACTTGTAAAATCATACCCAGCATTGACTTCATAAGGCATGTGGCTTTAGAGTGCTTTTTACAATTATTAATTCTATTAGTCAACTAGCAGGCGGGCTAATGCAATTGTCTTAGAAGATGCACGGAAGACACAGAAGACATTTTGAGAGCTGATCTGTATATCTGCAAAACAAAACAAAAAAAAGGTTTTCCTTCCTAAATTATGCATTCAAAATACGTTTTTTACGTAGAGGCATTATTATGTCTACTGTACATTCACATACATCTAACTATTAGTGGGCACTATACAAATAATGGCTGCTGTTCCCTACTTCCATCAAGCATGAGAAATGCCATAGCCATAGCTGTCTTCTCAAACAGACAGATATGATCTTCCACACACACGCACACGCACACAAAGAGAGACAAAAATCATTTCGGAGGTGATGTTCACCAAAAAAACAAGTTCAAAACAAGTTTAAGGAAGTGCTGTAAATGAGTTGGACAAATGCTGTGGCGAAGTGCCTTAAAATTTCACCTGTATTAAGAGGTATTGTGCATCCTAACAGAACTGGCCTAATGGGATAGATAATGGAATAAAAATAGCTCATCCCCATCCAGGCCCCAGCACTGGTAACTGGAAGTTATCATCTGCTGGCTGCCTCGTGTCCCACTAGAAACAAATTTAGTGGTGTTACTTTCGTTGTTAGTGGGCAACTTACCACATTTCAAAAATGTCATCTTAATAATAAGCAGCTTTATTGGGTGTTAGTAAGGAAGGCAAGTCACAAACAGCCTTTGGGACTCAACTACCTTTTTATCACTGGAAATGCTGATCCTCCCCAAACAAAAGAAACTACTGAGTGAGATGTGAATGAAAAGACCTCTCGAACTGAGGGAACTCTGGATAAGGCCCAGGTTGCAGAATTTGTCTTTGGGCTCTGTAATCCGGGGTTCAGTATCTTATTTTTATTATACTGAAATTACCTTTAAAGCATGTGGCTTTGTTTTTCTTTTTTTACATGATATGATCACTCTCACCTATTTTAAAGTGGAAATAATACTGATAGCTATATATAGTTTTCCCCAAAACCATCCTAGGCTACTGTCCACAATTCAAGCATCTGCAAGATACATGCTTTTCTGTTCAACAGTCATTGACATCAGTTTATCCCTGGAAGCAAGAAGTGGAAACTTCTCCTAAAATCAGTCTGTAATTCAGGATAATGAATTACCATAGGGAGTCCCATATTTCTTTTACAAAAAAGAAAAAGAAAAAGCAAATTCTGATAATTTATAGTTTCTTATGTGTGGTGAAGATAATGTCTAATTACCTGCTGATCATCAGCTCCTGCAATGGGTTATTGTTGTTGCTCATTACTTTTATTGAACATGATGATTTGTCATCAAAGTCTATTGCATCAGTACAGTTGTTGCCTTGTGCTTACACTGCAGGTTCAGTTGAGATCTTAGTGACACCTCTCTTAAACAGCACAGTACATTTAGAAAGGTGTTTGAATCTTGTGAGATGTCACTGACTAATCTTTGTACAAGTAGATGCACAAGAAGACTAAGAGCAAACTGTGTCAAGGGTCTATGAAGACTGTGATACTATCAGTCAATATGCTGCAGCAACAAAATGTTAAATGAAAATACACATATATATTCAACAGGCTCAAGTGGAACCTCTTTGTTAAGGGATAGTAAAATTAATACTTTTACACTCATATATACTACACACCCACACACAGACATATAATGCACATACGGCGCTTAAACATCAATCATTTTGCCAGAATAATGCAGCAAAAAATCATTAACTCTCAGTGTCTCAGCTTAATATATGTCTAATACTTACCTATCTCACAGGAGTGTTGTGAGGCTTAATTAATTAGTGACTGTAAAGCACTTTGTGATCCTCTAATGAAAGGTGCTACATAGCACAAAGTATTATTAAAATCATTAGGACCACAAAAAAGCCCTGTGGAATTCCAGCCTACACTGTCTGTTGGGGTTGGGAGTGATCTTATTATTAAAAGGAGACCGTCAGACTAATTTTCATAATTTTTTCAAGATCTTTTTTCCCCCTTTGCTGTTGTGATAGCATGTTAGTAGCTAGAAATTTAATCTTATCATCTTAATAACATACACTCATGTAGTTTGTTACTGCAGGGCTAGAGAAGAGAACAGGGCTTTTGGCACCCATCTGGCTTTCCCTTTTAAGAAAAAAAAAAGAAATTGAGAGACATATTTTGACACCTTCCCACACTCCATCCCACCAGGACAGCCCATCATGTGAGATCCCAGGGTACTCGCTATAGCCGCATGGGAAAATACTGCTGTGGTTTTAATTTCTCTCTCCTTTTTTTTTTTTTTTTTTTTTTTCCCAGTAAAAAAAAAAAAACAAGCACCAAAAAAAAACCAA
>NW_008617518.1:17293-17789 GCF_000691845.1 Merops nubicus | reverse complement strand
CTCGTTATAGGCGCATGGGAAAATACTGCTGTGGTTTTAATTTCTCTCTCCTTTTTTTTTTTTTCTTTTTCTTTCACAGTAAGAAAAAAAAACATAGCACAAAAAAAAACCCAGCTTATTACACATAAATAGGCTACAAAGACTGTCTGCTGTGCTTTATATAAAAAGCCCTTAAGTGTTCAAAGTGTCGGCTTCTATCAAGCACATAAAGTCCTAACTGATCTGGAGCCTTCTCCCCGCTCCCCATACAACAGTGGAGCAGCTGTAAGGCACACGAGCTGCAAAGCCAGAAAGCTCCTGTCTCCAGAGAGCAAATTTCTGGGAAACTGTCTCCGTGACGGGCTCCATCCCTGGGGAGCCACCGCACACCCATTCCTCCGCTGCAGCCTGTCCCACCGGGCTGGCCCAGACCTGTGCCCAGCACAACCAGAAAGTGAACAAGCTCATCAGGACAGCCCACAGTTCAAAGACCTGTACGTTTTCTAATTTAAGCTTT